>NW_022603620.1:0-18247 GCF_008692095.1 Etheostoma spectabile
TTATTCCAGCTTCATTCCAAGTCTGGAGGAGACATCACCTATCCACTGTTTCTCTCAGGTAATTTCAGAGCATTCTGATGTACGATTTTTAAATTAAAGCCTTAAAATCAAGGCTATATTGACACTTTTTCAGGCTAGTAAGCATATTCTTCTCTTTTTCAAGCTACTCTATAAAGGAATCCTAACGTTATTCCAGCTTCATTCCAAGTCTGTAGAGACATCACCTATCCACTGTTCTCTCAGGTAATTCAGAGCATTCTGATGTACGATTTTAAAATTAAAGCCTTAAAAACAAGGCTATATTACACTTTTTTCGGCTAGTAAAGCATATTCTTCCTTTTTCAGGCTACTCTTAAAGGAATCCTAACGTTATTCCAGCTTCATTCCAAGTCTGGAGGAGACATCACCTATCCACTGTGTATCTCAGGTAATTTCAGAGCATTCTGATGTACGTTTTAAAATTAAGGCCCTTAAAACCAGGCTATATGACACTTTTTTCAGGCTAGTAAAGCATATCCTTCTCTTTTTCAGGCTACTCTAAAAGGATCCGACGTTATTCCAGCTTCATTCCAAGTCTGGAGGAGACATCACCTATCCACTGTGTTCTCAGGTAATTTCAGAGCATTCTGATGTACGATTTTAAAATTAAGGCCTTAAAAACAAGGCTATTGACACTTTTTCAGGCTAGTAAAGCAATCTTCCCTTTGTCAAGCTACTCTATAAGGAAATCCTAACGTTATTCCAGCTTCATTCCCAAGTCTGGAGGAGACATCACCTATCCACTGTGTATCTCAGGTAATTTCAGAGCATTCCTTTGCACGATTTTAAAATTAAGGCCTTAAAACAAGGCTATATGACACTTTTTAGGCTATAAAGGCAATCTTTCTCTTTTTCAGGCTACTCTACAAAGGAATACTGACGTTATTCCAGCTTCATTCCAAGTCTGGAGGAGACATCACCTATCCACTGTGTCCTCAGGTAATTTCAGAGCATTCTGATTTACGGTTTTAAATTAAGGCCTTAAAAACCAGGCTATTTGACACTTTTTCAGGCTATAAAGCATATTCTTCTTTTTTTCAGGCTACTCTGTAAAGGAATCCTAACGTTTTTCCAGCTTCATTCCAAGTCTGGAGGAGACACCACCTATCCACTGTGTCTCTCAGTAATTTCAGAGCATTCTGATGTACGATTTTAAAATTTAAGCCTTAAAACCAAGGCTATATTGACATTTTTCAGGCTAGTAAAGCATATTCTTCCCTTTTTCAGGCTACTCTAAAGGAATCCTGACGTTATTCCAGCTTCATTCTAAGTCTGGAGGAGACATCACCTATCCCTGTGTCTCTCAGTAATTCAGAGCATTCTGATGTACGGTTTTAAAATTAAGGCCCTTAAAACCAAGGCTATATAGACACTTTTTTCAGGCTAGTAAGCCATATCCTTCTCTTTTTCAGGCTACTCTAAAAAGGAATCCTGACGTTATTCCAGCTTCATTCCAAGTCTGGAGGAGACATCACCTATCCACTGTGTCACTCAGGTAATTTCAGAGCATTCTGATGTACGATTTTAAAATTAAGGCCTTAAAACCAAGGCTATATTGACACTTTTTCAGGCTGTAAAGCATATTCTTCTCTTTTTCAAGCTACTCTATAAAGGAATCCTAACGTTTTCCAGCTTCATTCCAAGTCTGAAGGAGACATCACCTATCCACTGTGTCTCTCAGGTAATTTCAGAGCATCTGATGTACGGTTTTAAAATTAAGGCCCTTAAAACCAAGGCTATATGACATTTTTTCAGGCTAGTAAAGCCATATCCTTCTCTTTTTCAGGCTACTCTAAAAGAATCCTGACTTATTCCAGCTTCATTCCAAGTCTGGAGGAGACATCACCTATCCACTGTGTCCTCAGGTATTTCAGAGCATTCTGATGTACGATTTTAAAATTAAGGCCTTAAAACCAAGCTATATTGACACTTTTCAGGCTAGTAAAGCATATTCTTCCCTTTTTCAAGCTACTCTATAAAGGAATCCTAACGTTATTCCAGCTTCATTCCATCTGAAGAGAATCACCTATCCACTGTGTCTCTCAGGTAATTTCAGAGCATTCTGATGTACGATTTTAAAATTAAGGCCTTAAAAACAAGGCTCTATATTGACACTTTTTCAGGCTAGTAAGCATATTCTTCCCTTTTTCAGGCTACTCTAAAAGGAATCCTGACGTTATTCCAGCTTCATTCCAAGTCTGGAGGAGACTCACCTATCCACTGTGTCTCTCAGGTAATTTCAGAGCATTCTGATGCACGATTTTAAAATTAAGGCCTTAAAACAAGGCTATATTGACACTATTTTAGGCTAGTAAGGCAAATCTTTCTCTTTTTCAGGCTACTCTACAAAGGAATCCTGACGTTATTCCAGCTTCATTCCAAGTCTGGAGGAGACTCACCTATCCATTGTGTCTCTCAGGTATTTCAGAGCATTCTGATGCACGATTTTAAAATTAAGGCCTTAAAACAAGGCTATATTGACACTTTTTTAGGCTAGTAAAGGCATATCCTTCTCTTTTTCAGGCTACTCTACAAAGGAATCCTGACAGTTTTCCAGCTTCATTCCAAGTCCTGAGGAGACATCACCTATCCATTGTGTCTCTCAGGTAATTTCAGAGCATTCTGATGTACGATTTTAAAATTAGGGCCTTAAAACCAACGCTATATTGACACTTTTTCAGGCTAGTAAAGGCATATTCTTCTCTTTTTCAGGCTACTCTAAAAAGGAATCCTGACGATATTCCAGCTTCATTCCAAGTCTGGAGGAGACATCACCTATCCATTGTGTCTCTCAGGTAATTTCAGAGCATTCTGATGTACGATTTTAAAATTAGGGCCTTAAAACCAAGGCTATATTGACACTTTTTCAGGCTAGTAAAGGCATATTCTTCTCTTTCTCAGGCTACTCTAAAAAGGAATCCTGACATTTTTCCAGCTTCATTCCAAGTCTGTAGGAGACATCACCTATCCACTGTGTCTCTCAGGTAATTTCAGAGCATTCTGATGTACGATTTTAAAATTAAGGCCTTAAAACCAAGGCTATATTGACACTTTTTTAGGCTAGTAAAGCATATTCTTCCCTTTTTCAAGCTACTCTATAAAGGAATCCTAAAGTTATTCCAGCTTCATTCCAAGTCTGGAGGAGACATCACCTATCCACTGTGTCTCTCAGGTAATTTCAGAGCATTCTGATGTACGATTTTAAAATTAAAGCCTTAAAATCAAGGCTATATTGACACTTTTTCAGGCTAGTAAAGCATATTCTTCCCTTTTTCAAGCTACTCTATAAAGGAATCCTAACGTTATTCCAGCTTCATTCCAAGTCTGGAGGAGACATCACCTATCCACTGTGTCTCTCAGGTAATTTCAGAGCATTCTGATGTACGATTTTAAAATTAAAGCCTTAAAAACAAGGCTATATTGACACTTTTTTAGGCTAGTAAAGCATATTCTTCCCTTTTTCAAGCTACTCTATAAAGGAATCCTAACGTTATTCCAGCTTCATTCCAAGTCTGGAGGAGACATCACCTATCCACTGTGTATCTCAGGTAATTTCAGAGCATTCTGATGTACGGTTTTAAAATTAAGGCCCTTAAAACCAAGGCTATATAGACACTTTTTCAGGCTAGTAAAGCCATATCCTTCTCTTTTTCAGGCTACTCTAAAAAGGAATCCTGACGTTATTCCAGCTTCATTCCAAGTCTGGAGGAGACATCACCTATCCACTGTGTGTCTCAGGTAATTTCAGAGCATTCTGATGTACGATTTTAAAATTAAGGCCTTAAAAACAAGGCTATATTGACACTTTTTCAGGCTAGTAAAGCATATTCTTCCCTTTGTCAAGCTACTCTATAAAGGAATCCTAACGTTATTCCAGCTTCATTCCAAGTCTGGAGGAGACATCACCTATCCACTGTGTATCTCAGGTAATTTCAGAGCATTCCTTTGCACGATTTTAAAATTAAGGCCTTAAAAACAAGGCTATATTGACACTTTTTTAGGCTAGTAAAGGCAAATCTTTCTCTTTTTCAGGCTACTCTACAAAGGAATACTGACGTTATTCCAGCTTCATTCCAAGTCTGGAGGAGACATCACCTATCCACTGTGTCTCTCAGGTAATTTCAGAGCATTCTGATTTACGGTTTTAAAATTAAGGCCTTAAAACCAAGGCTATATTGACACTTTTTCAGGCTACTAAAGCATATTCTTCCTTTTTTCAAGCTACTCTGTAAAGGAATCCTAACGTTTTTCCAGCTTTATTCCAAGTCTGGAGGAGACACCACCTATCCACTGTGTCTCTCAGGTAATTTCAGAGCATTCTGATGCACGGTTTTAAAATTAAGGCCTTAAAACCAAGGCTATATTGACAATTTTTCAGGCTACTAAAGCATATTCTTCCCTTTTTCAAGCTACTCTATAAAGGAATCCTAACGTTATTCCAGCTTCATTCTAAGTCTGGAGGAGACATCACCTATCCACTGTGTCTCTCAGGTAATTTCAGAGCATTCTGATGTACGGTTTTAAAATTAAGGCCCTTAAAACCAAGGCTATATAGACACTTTTTCAGGCTAGTAAAGCCATATCCTTCTCTTTTTCAGGCTACTCTAAAAAGGAATCCTGACGTTATTCCAGCTTCATTCCAAGTCTGGAGGAGACATCACCTATCCACTGTGTCACTCAGGTAATTTCAGAGCATTCTGATGTACGATTTTAAAATTAAGGCCTTAAAACCAAGGCTATATTGACACTTTTTCAGGCTGGTAAAGCATATTCTTCCCTTTTTCAAGCTACTCTATAAAGGAATCCTAACGTTATTCCAGCTTCATTCCAAGTCTGAAGGAGACATCACCTATCCACTGTGTCTCTCAGGTAATTTCAGAGCAATCTGATGTACGGTTTTAAAATTAAGGCCCTTAAAACCAAGGCTATATAGACATTTTTTCAGGCTAGTAAAGCCATATCCTTCTCTTTTTCAGGCTACTCTAAAAAGGAATCCTGATGTTATTCCAGCTTCATTCCAAGTCTGGAGGAGACATCACCTATCCACTGTGTCACTCAGGTAATTTCAGAGCATTCTGATGTACGATTTTAAATTAAGGCCTTAAAACCAAGGCTATATTGACACTTTTTCAGGCTAGTAAAGCATATTCTTCCCTTTTTCAAGCTACTCTATAAAGGAATCCTAACGTTATTCCAGCTTCATTCCAAGTCTGAAGAAGACATCACCTATCCACTGTGTGTCTCAGGTAATTTCAGAGCATTCTGATGTACGATTTTAAAATTAAGGCCTTAAAAACAAGGCTATATTGACACTTTTTCAGGCTAGTAAAGCATATTCTTCCCTTTGTCAAGCTACTCTATAAAGGAATCCTAACGTTATTCCAGCTTCATTCCAAGTCTGGAGGAGACATCACCTATCCACTGTGTATCTCAGGTAATTTCAGAGCATTCTGATGCACGATTTTAAAATTAAGGCCTTAAAAACAAGGCTATATTGACACTATTTTAGGCTAGTAAAGGCAAATCTTTCTCTTTTTCAGGCTACTCTACAAAGGAATCCTGACGTTATTCCAGCTTCATTCCAAGTCTGGAGGAGACATCACCTATCCACTGTGTGTCTCAAGTAATTTCAGAGCATTCTGATGTACGATTTTAAAATTAAGGCCTTAAAAACAAGGCTATGTTGACACTTTTTCAGGCTAGTAAAGGCATATTCTTCTCTTTTTCAGGCGAATCTACAAAGGAATCCTGACGTTATTCCAGCTTCATTCCATGTCTGGAGGAGACATCACCTATCCACGGTGTCTCTCAGGTAATTTCAGAGCATTCTGATGTACGATTTTAAAATTAAGGCCTTAAAACCAAGGCTATATTAAAAAAATTTCAGGCTAGTAAAGCATATTCTTCTCTTTTTCAAGCTACTCTATAAAGGAATCCTAACGTTATTCCAGCTTCATTCCATGTCTGGAGGGGACATCACCTATCCATTGTGTCTCTCAGGTAATTTCAGAGCATTCTGATGTACGATTTTAAAATTAAGGCCTTAAAACCAAGGCTATGTTGACACTTTTTTAGGCTAGTAAAGGCATATTCTTCTCTTTTTCAGGCTACTCTAAAAAGGAATCCTGACCGTATTCCAGCTTCATTCCAAATCTGGAGGAGACATCACCTATACATTGTGTCTCTCATGTAATTTCAGAGCATTCTGATGTACGATTTTAAAATTAAGGCCTTAAAACCAAGGCTATATTGACACTTTTTCAGGCTAGTAAAGGCATATTCTTCTCTTTTTCAGGCTACTCTACAAAGGAATCCTGACGTTATTCCAGCTTCATTCCAAGTCTGGAGGAGACAACACCTGTCCATTGTGTCTCTCTGGTAATTTCAGAGCATTCTGATGTACGATTTTAAAATTAAGGCCTTAAAAACAAGGCTATATTGACAATTTTTTAGGCTAGTAAAGGCATATCCTTCTCTTTTTCAGGCTACTCTACAAAGGAATCCTGACGTTTTTCCAGCTTCATTCTTAGTCCTGAGGAGATATCACCTATCCATTGTGTCTCTCAGGTAATTTCATAGCATTCTGATGTACGATTTTAAAATTAGGGCTTAAAAGTAAAGCTATATTGACACTTTTTCAGGCTAGTAAAGGCATATTCTTCTCTTTTTCAGGCTACTCTACAAAGGAATCCTGACGTTATTCCAGCTTCATTCCAAGTCTGGAGGAGACAACACCTGTCCATTGTGTCTCTCTGGTAATTTCAGAGGATTCTGATGTACGATTTTAAAATTAAGGCCTTAAAAACAAGGCTATATTGACACTTTTTTAGGCTAGTAAAGGCATATCCTTCTCTTTTTCAGGCTACTCTACAAAGGAATCCTGACGTTTTTCCAGCTTCATTCTTAGTCCTGAGAGACATCACCTATCCATTGTGTCTCTCAGGTAATTTCAGAGCATTCTGATGTACGATTTTAAAATTAGGGCCTTAAAACCAAGGCTATATTGACACTTTTTCAGGCTAGTAAGGCATGTTCTTCTCTTTTTAGGCTACTCTAAAAGGAATCCTGACGTTATTCCAGCTTCATTCCAAGTCTGAGGGAGACATCACCTATCCAATGTCTCTCTCTCGTAATTCAGAGCATTCTGATGTACAGTTTTAAAATTAGGGCTTAAAAGTAAAGCTATATTGACGTTTATCAGGCTGTTAAAGGCAGTTTAACTCTCCTTCATGCATCTCTAAAATGTATTCCAACTGTTAAGGCAGGATTATCCTACTATGGGTAGACACTACATATTTATTGGGTCACTCAGCTAGTTATTTCAGGCTATTGAAGGCATATTCTTCTCTTTTTCAGGCTACTCTAAAAAGGAATCCTGACGTTATTCCAGCTTAATTCAAAGTCTGGAGGAGACAACACCTATCCACTGTGTCTCTCAGGTAATTTCAGAGCATTCTGATGTACGATTTTAAAATTAAGGCCTTAAAACCAAGGCTATATTGACAATTTTTCAGGCTAGTACAGGCATATTCTTCTCTTTTTCAAGCTACTCTATAAAGGAATCCTAACGTTATTCCAGCTTCATTCCAAGTCTGGAGGAGACATCACCTATCCACTGTGTCTCTCAGGTAATTTCAGAGCATTCTGATGTACGATTTTAAAATTAAGGCCTTAAAAACAAGGCTATATTGAACCTTTTTTAAGGTAGGAAAGGCATATCTTTCTCTTTATCAGGCTACTCTACAAAGGAATCCTGACGTTATTCCAGCTTCATTCCAAGTCCTGAGGAGACATCACCTATCCATTGTGTCTCTCAGGTAATTTCAGAGCATTCTGATGTACGATTTTAAAATTAGGGCCTTAAAACCAAGGCTATATTGACACTTTTTCAGGCTAGTAAACCATATTCTTCCCTTTTTCAAGCTACTCTATAAAGGAATCCTGACGTTATTCCAGCTTCATTCCAAGTCTGGAGGAGACATCACCTATCCACTGTGTCTCTCAGGTAATTTCAGAGCATTCTGATGTACGATTTTAAAATTAAGGCCTTAAAACCAAGGCTATATTGACAATTTTTCAGGCTAGTAAAGGCATATTCTTCTCTTTTTCAAGCTACTCTATAAAGGAATCCTAACGTTATTCCAGCTTCATTCCAAGTCTGGAGGAGACATCACCTATCCACTGTGTCTCTCAGGTAATTTCAGAGCATTCTGATGTACGATTTTAAAATTAAGGCCTTAAAAACAAGGCTATATTGAACCTTTTTTAAGGTAGGAAAGGCATATCTTTCTCTTTATCAGGCTACTCTACAAAGGAATCCTGACGTTATTCCAGCTTCATTCCAAGTCTGGAGGAGACATCACCTATCCATTGTGTCTCTCAGGTAATTTCAGAGCATTCTGATGTACTATTTTAAAATGAAGGCCTTAAAAACAAGGCTATATTGACACTTTTTTAGGCTAGTAAAGGCATATCCTTCTCTTTTTCAGGCTAATCTACAAAGGAATCCTGACGTTTTTCCAGCTTCATTCCAAGTCCTGAGGAGACATCACCTATCCATTGTGTCTCTCAGGTAATTTCAGAGCATTCTGATGTACGATTTTAAAATGAAGGCCTTAAAACCAAGGCTATATTGACACTTTTTAAGGCTAGTAAAGGCATATTCTTCTCTTTTTCAGGCTACTCTACAAAGGAATCCTGACGTTATTCCAGCTTCATTCCAAGTCTGGAGGAGACAACACCTGTCCATTGTGTCTCTCAGGTAATTTCAGAGAATTCTGATCTACGATTTTAAAATTAAGGCCTTAAAAACAAGGCTATATTGACACTTTTTCAGGCTAGTAAAGGCATATCCTTCTCTTTTTCAGGCTACTCTACAAAGGAATCCTGACGTTTTTCCAGCTTCATTCTTAGTCCTGAGGAGACATCACTTATCCATTGTGTCTCTCAGGTAATTTCAGAGCATTCTGATGTACGATTTTAAAATTAGGGCCTTAAAACCAAGGCTATATTGACACTTTTTCAGGCTAGTAAAGGCATGTTCTTCTCTTTTTCAGGCTACTCTAAAAAGGAATCCTGACGTTATTCCAGCTTCATTCCAAGTCTGAGGGAGACATCACCTATCCAATGTGTCTCTCTCGTAATTTCAGAGTATTCTGATGTACAGTTTTAAAATTAGGGCTTAAAAGTAAAGCTATATTGACGTTTTATCAGGCTGTTAAAGGCATGTTTAACTCTCCTTCATGCATCTCTAAAATGTATTCCAACTGTTAAGGCAGGATTATTCCTACTATGGGTTAGACACTACATATTTATTGGGTCACTCAGCTAGTTATTTCAGGCTATTGAAGGCATATTCTTCTCTTTTTCAGGCTACTCTGAAAAGGAATCCTGACGTTATTCCAGCTTAATTCCAAGTCTGGAGGAGACATCACCTATCCACTGTGTCTCTCAGGTAATTTCAGAGCATTCTGATGTACGATTTTAAAATTAAGGCCTTAAAAACAAGGCTATATTGAACCTTTTTTAAGGTAGGAAAGGCATATTCTTCTCTTTTTCAGGCTACTCTACAAAGGAATCCTGACGTTATTCCAGCTTCATTCCAAGTCTGGAGGAGACATCTCCTATCCACTGTGTATCTCAGTTAATTTCAGAGCATTCTGATGTACGATTTTAAAATTAAGGCCTTAAAACCAAGGCAATATTGACACTTTTTCAGGCTAGTAAAGCATATTCTTCTCATTTTCAAGCTACTCTATAAAGGAATCCTAACGTTATTTCAGCTTCGTTCCAAGTCTGGAGGAGACATCACCTATCCACTGTGTATCTCAGGTAATTTCAGAGCATTCTGATGTACGATTTTAAAATTAAGGCCTTAAAACCAAGGCTATATTGACACTTTTTAAGTCTAGTAAAGACATATTCTTCTCTTTTTCAGGCTACTCTAAAAAGGAATCCTGACGTTATTCCAGCTTCATTCCAAGTCTGGGGGAGACATCACCTATCCAATGTGTCTCTCTCGTAATTTCAGAGCATTCTGATGTACGATTTTAAAATTAAGGCCTTAAAAACAAGGCTATATTGAACCTTTTTTAAGGTAGGAAAGGTATATCTTTCTCTTTATCAGGCTACTCTACAAAGGAATCCTGACGTTATTCCAGCTTCATTCCAAGTCTGGAGGAGACATCACATATCCATTGTGTCTCTCAGGTAATTTCAGAGCATTCTGATGTACGATTTTAAAATTAAGGCCTTAAAACCAAGGCTATGTTGACACTTTTTCAGGCTAGTAAAGGCATATTCTTCTCTTTTTCAGGCTACTCTAAAAAGGAATCTTGACGTTATTCCAGCTTCATTCCAAGTCTGGAGGAGACATCCCCTATCCATTGTGTCTCTCAGGTAATTTCAGAGCATTCTGATGTACGATTTTAAAATTAAGGCCTTAAAACCAAGGCTATATTTACACTTTTTCAGGCTAGTAAAGGCATATTGTTTTCTTTTTCAGGCTACTCTACAAAGGAATCCTGACGTTATTCCAGCTTCATTCCAAGTCTGGAGGAGACATCACCTATCCACTGTGTTTCTCAGGTAATTTCAGAGCATTCTGATGTACGGTTTTAAAATTAAGGCCTTAAAACCAAGGCTATATTGAAACTTTTTCAGGCTAGTAAAGCATATTCTTCCCTTTTTCAAGCTACTCTATAAAGGAATCCCGACGTTATTCCAGCTTCATTCCAAGTCTGGAGGAGACATCACCTATCCACTGTGTCTCTCAGGTAATTTCAGAGCATTCTGATGTACGATTTTAAAATTAAGGCCTTAAAAACAAGGCTATGTTGACAATTTGTCAGGCTAGTAAAGGCAAATTCTTCTCTTTTTCAGGCTACTCTAAAAAGGAATCCTGACGTTATTCCAGCTTCATTCCAAGTCTGGAGGAGACATCACCTATCCACTGTCTCTCTCAGGTAATTTCAGAGCATTCTGATGTACGATTTTAAAATTAAGGCCTTAAAAACAAGGCCATATTGAACCTTTTTTAAGGTAGGAAAGGCATATCTTTCTCTTTATCAGGCTACTCTACAAAGGAATCCTGACGTTATTCCAGCTTCATTCCAAGTCTGGAGGAGACATCACCTATCCATTGTGTCTCTCAGGTAATTTCAGAGCATTCTGATGTACGATTTTAAAATAAAGGCCTTAAAAACAAGGCTATATTGACACTTTTTCAGGCTAGTAAAGCATATTCTTCCCTTTCTCAAGCTACTCTATAAAGGAATCGTAAAGTTATTCCAGCTTCATTCCAAGTCTGGAGGAGACATCACCTATCCACTGTGTATCTCAGGTAATTTCAGAGCATTCTGATGTACAATTTAAAATTAAGGCCTAAAAACAAGGCTATATTGAGACTTTTTTAGGATAGTAAAAGGCATATCTTTCTCTTTTTCAGGCTACTCTACAAAGGAATCCTGACGTTATTCCAGCTTCATTCCAATCTGGAGGAGACATCACCTATCCATTGTGTCTATCAGGTAATTTCAGAGCATTCTGATGTACGATTTTAAAATTAAGGCCTTAAAACCAGGCTATATTGACACTTTTTCAGGCTAGTAAAGGCATATTCTTCTCTTTTTCAGGCTACTCTCCAAAGGAATCCTGATGTTATTCCAGCTTCATTCCAAGTCTGGAGGAGACATCACCTATCCATTGTGTCTCTCAGATAATTTCAGAGCATTCTGATGTACGATTTTAAAATTAAGGCCTTAAAAACAAGGCTATATTGAACCTTTTTTAAGGTAGGAAAGGCATATCTTTCTCTTTATCAGGCTACTCTACAAAGGAATCCTGATGTTATTCCAGCTTCATTCCAAGTCTGGAGGAGACATCACCTATCCATTGTGTGTCTCAGGTAATTTCAGAGCATTCTGATGTACGATTTTAAAATTAAGGCCTTAAAACCAAGGTTATGTTGACACTTTTTCAGGCTAGTAAAGGCATATTCTTCTCTTTTTCAGGCTACTCTACAAAGGAATCCTGACGTTATTCCAGCTTCATTCCAAGTCTGGAGGAGACATCACCTATCCACTGTGTCTCTCAGGCAATTTCAGAGCATTCTGATGTACGATTTTAAAATTAAGGCCTTAAAACCAAGGCTATATTGACAATTTTTCAGGCTAGTAAAGCATATTCTTCTCTTTTTCAAGCTACTCTATAAAGGAATCCTAACGTTATTCCAGCTTCGTTCCAAGTCTGGAGGAGACATCACCTATCCACTGTGTATCTCAGGTAATTTCAGAGCATTCTGATGTACGATTTTAAAATTAAGGCCTTAAAACCAAGGCTATATTGACAATTTTTCAGGCTAGTAAAGCATATTCTTCTCTTTTTCAAGCTACTCTATAAAGGAATCCTAACGTTATTCCAGCTTCGTTCCAAGTCTGGAGGAGACATCACCTATCCACTGTGTATCTCAGGTAATTTCAGAGCATTCTGATGTACGATGTTAAAATCAAGGCCTTAACCCTTGTGTTGTCCTTCGGGTCCCCGGGACCCGTGCAGTTTTACCCATCGTGTTGTCCTTCGGGTCCCTGAGACCCGTGGCGTTGTCCATCGGGTCCCTGGGACCCATGGCATTGTCCTTTCGGGTCCCTGGGACCCATGGCATTGTCCTTCGGGTCCCTGGGACCCTTGACGTTGTCCTTTGGGTCCCTGGGACCCTAGATGTTGTCCTTCGGGTCCCTGAGACCCGTGGCGTTGTCCTTCGGGTCCCTGGGACCGGTGTCCTTGTCCTTCGGGTCCCTGAGACCCTTGACGTTGTCCTACGGGTCCCTGAGACCCGTGGCGTTGTCCATCGGGTCCCTGGGACCCATGGCCTTGTCCTTCGGTCCCTGGGACCCTTGACGTTGTCCTTCGGGTCCCTGGGACCCTTGACGTTGTCCTTCGGGTCCCTGAGACCCGTGGCGTTGTCCTTCGGGTCCCTGGCACCCGTGGCCTTGTCCTTCTGGTCCCTGAGACCCTTGACGTTGTCCTTCGGGTCCCTGAGACCCGTGGCGTTGTCCATCGGGTCCCTGGGACCCATGGCCTTGTCCTTCGGTCCCTGGGACCCTTGACGTTGTCCTTCGGGTCCCTGGGACCCTTGACGTTGTCCTTCGGGTCCCTGAGACCCGTGGCGTTGTCCTTCGGGTCCCTGGGACCCTTGACGTTGTCCTTCGGGTCCCTGGGACCCTTGACGTTGTCCTTCGGGTCCCTGGGACCCCTTGACGTTGTCCTTCGGGTCCCTGGGACCCCTTGACGTTGTCCTTCGGGTCCCTGGGACCCCTTGACGTTGTCCTTCGGGTCCCTGAGACCCGTGGCGTTGTACTTCGGGTCCCTGAGACCCTTGACGTTGTCCTTCGGGTCCCTGGGACCCAGTTCATTGTCCTTCGGGTCCCAGGCACCCGTGCGTCTGCAGAGGGACAGTGGGCTTGGAGACAGCTGTCTGCTGATGGACAGTGGGCTTGGAGGCATGTGTCTGCTGAGGGACAGTGGGCTTGGAGGCATGTATCTGCTGAGGGACAGTGGGCTTGGAGGCAGCTGTCTGCTGAGGGACAGTGGGCTTGGAGGTAGCTGTCTGCTGAGGGACAGTGGGCTTGGATGCAGCTGTCTGCTGAGGGACAGTGGGCTTGGAGGCATGTGTCTGTTGAGGGACAGTTAGCTTGGAGACAGCTGTCTGCTGAGGGACAGTGAGCTTGGAGGCAGGTGTCTGCTGAGGGACAGTTAGCTTGGAGACAGCTGTCTGCTGAGGGACAGTGGGCTTGGAGGCATGTGTCTGCTGAGGGACAGTGGGCTTGGAGGCATGTGTCTGTTGAGGGACAGTTAGCTCGGAGACAGCTGTCTGTTGAGGGACAGTAAGCTTGGAGACAGCTGTCTGCTGAGGGACAGTGGGATCTACTCATATTAACGTGTGAGTCTAAACATCTATAGGCAATGCAAATAGAAATGTATTATATTTCTGCAGGCTACGTAGATGTGTTAAATTAAAAGCTACTGGCGATATTTATTATGCCTACTCATTCATCCAGATAAGACTAGTGCATACATTGCACCGTGGGTCGGAGAGAAAAGTATTTTCAAATGTTCTGTATGTCTGGCACATATTGTAGATTTGACAAATAAATTTGACTCGACTTGAAGTGGCAGCAGTTCAATCCAGCGTGTGTTCAACAAAGTCAAATAATCATTCCAGATATACGTGTAATTTGACGTAACTATACCTAGAAATAAATGTACACAACGTCGAAGTCAGATTCAAAATTCTTTTATTTGTTGACAGACCTTTAGTCAGTGGGTGTTACAGAGGGGTTTTTATTTTAGATGTGTCCTTTATCACTGCATTAATCAGAATATAGTGTCAACAGCCATAAAATAATCAATTTTGGCCACGTTTTCTAGGTATAAAATGCTACATAAATTAGGCTATGAATGACATCTGAACAAACCCCTGTACAAGCGTTCAGAAGTGAAACTGGAAAGCTCTGTGTACTGCAGCTGAGTTTTCTGACTCACTTGACACTAAAAGACAGGGGGAACTGTCCATGGTGCTAAAACACAGGCATAGTTACTAAAACAACTGAGGGAAACCTCATTTCAATAAAATGGCCTTTACCAATAGAGATTACAAAATCCTACACATTTAGCGAGACATTACATGTAGCTACAGTGTTGTTTTAACCCTCGTGTTGTCCTTCGGGTCCCTGGGGCCCGTGCAGTTTTACCCATCGTATGTCCTTCGGGTCCCTGGGACCCACGGCATTGTCCTACGGGTCCCTTGGACCCATGGTATTGTCCTTCGGGTCCCTGGGACTAATGGCATTGTCCTACGGGTCCCTGGGACCCGAAGACCCTTGACGTTGTCCTACGGGTCCCTGGGACCCATGGCATTGTCCTACGGGTCCCTGGGACCTGAAGACCCTTGACGTTGTCCTACGGGTCCTAGGGACCCTTGGCATTGTCCTTTCGGGTCCCTGGGACCCTTGACGTTGTCCTTTTGGGTCACAAGGACCCTTGACGTAGTCCTTCGGGTCCCTGGGACCCATGACATTGTCCTTCGGGTCCCTGGGACCCAGGGCATTGTCCTATCGGGTCCCCGGGACCCTTGACTTTGTCCTTTTGGGTCACAGGGACCCTTGACGTTGTCCTACGGGTCCCAGGGACCCTTGACGTTGTCCTTTTGGGTCACAGGGACCCTTGACGTTGTCCTTTTGGGTCACAGGGACCCTTGACGTTGTCCTTTTGGGTCACAGGGACCCAAAGTATTGTCGTTCTGGTCACCAGGACCCTTGACGTTGCCCTTCGGGTCCCGGGGACCAGCTATGCAGTAGCTAACGCTAAAATAGTACCGTGTTTGCTGACAGAACACCAAGGCCCACTGTTTTACACTCATGTAAGAGTAAATCAACATACCGGTCAACCATATATAAGTCCTGTCGTCCTCTCAAAGGGACTAGGGCAAATACATGCACTGATAAACACAATCATCTCAATGAATGAAGCAGCATGCTAGAATAGATTGCGAAAACGCACCAGTAGGATGCAATCAACACTTTCACAATGGTGGTACACAATTGGACACGGAATCCGGGGTTTTGACAAGCATTCATTTTATTCATCTGCAGTAATGTGTATCTGTGTACAATTGGGTAAGGCTCCTAAACAGTTTAGGGCAACACTGACGTTCAGACGCTGAGGCTACGCATGTACGTAGCCAACCTTTCGGCTAAGTTCACACTTCTGATCAGACACAGAGTTGCATACACAGTTTCCACGAACACGAACGTGTCACGGTTCACATGGTCTGTGAGTACGTCAACAAGGTCGCTCACACTTGTGATACGTTCAGATTTGTAGGGCGGCAGACGCAGCATCCACACAAACCTTATGAAAGAGTCTTCGCTGAGGTCTTCGAGTGTCTCAAACACCTTCATCCTGACCTGAGCCGCATTCCCTCGGATGGCAGAGCCATATCCAGCAAGAGTAACATCTCCGCGTGGACGTGTCATTTGGCCATGGGCGCCGCTGCGAAGCCTTTCCCACCAGATCGTTGCGACTTATGCGCTCCAGCAGGATGAGCAAGACCGCTCGCGCTTTGTCTTTGTAGCGCTGCACGATAGCGTCTGCTATCTGGGTTCTATGAGTCAGTGAATCCAAAGTGGCACGACTGACAGGTCGTTGATCGTAGACGTGTATGTCAAGCATGACAAACTTGAGCCTGCTAATATCTTTGGTGGTCAACTCATCCAACATTGCGAGTACGTCGTGAGCTACCTCGGGTGCAGCCGCAGCGGTTCCACCGTGGTAGTTTTCCCAGGCGTCCATAAACGTTTCACACACGACGGACCCGTTCTTCCTCGCTACATCGATCATTGTCCTAGCCCTGTCCTGAGGGATCTAATAGAATGAACAGAGTCCACCTGTTCTTGTGTCATCATCCCATGGTGAAAGAGAACATCGGCCACATGGTTCAATCTGCCTATGTCACTGGCCTGTATGTAGCTGGCTCTTTTTTGCTTGAGCATCTTGTCCATGGCGAGGTACTCTGTTTGTGTTGAGGGTAGGTTGACCCACACACAGAAAACACACAAGCGCGGATAAACAAGGTAAAGAAAAGGTTTAATCCAACAAAAACACAGATGAGGCACAGGTGGTGGTGGAGGTGTGGATGAGAGCAACAACGGAGCGGGTCTGAGGAAGCTGCATACGCCCACGGCGGAACACGGAAACTGTGACAAAACAAAACAAGGTTAGTCAACGGCAAGGCTTGAGAGCAACGTGCACTGATGACTGGCCTAGTTACCACTTAGGGTTTAGTAACAAACTGGCGCTGAGAGGTGGTCAGCCCGGGTTATATACTGTGGAGACGGCATGATGGAGATGGAATGATGGAGATGGATTGCAGCTGTGCAGGAAGAATGAAATGTGTGGCCACGCCTCTGGACCAGGTTCCTCTAGCCCTGTGTTGTCCTTCGGGTCCCGGGGACCCGTGGAATTGTCCTTCGGGTCCCTGGGACCCGTGGAATTGTCCTTCGGGTCCCTGGGACCCTTGACATTGTCCTTTTGGGTCACCAGGACCCTTGACGTTGTCCTACGGTTTCCAGTGACCCTTGACGCTGTCCTTCGGGTCCCCGGGACCCATGACATTGTCCTTTTGGGTCGCAGGGACCCTGGACATTGTCCTTTTGGGTCACAGGGACCCTTGATGTTGTCCTACGGGTCCCTGGGACCCTTGACGTTGTCCTTTGGGTCCCTGGGACCCATGGCATTGTCCTTTTGGGTCACAGGGACCCTTGATGTTGTCCTACGGGTCCCTGGGACCCTTGACGTTGTCCTTCGGGTCCCTGGGACCCAGGGCATTGTCCTTCAGGTCGAGTGGAAAGGGAGGTAAAAAAGAATAGAGAAACAAGGGCATTTGTTTGACATTAGTCTACTAATTATTTTTATTACTCACGCACACACACACACAAACACACAATATACAAACATAGACACTTTAGACACATTTGTCTTGTCTTCTTGTTCTTGTCATTTTCTTTTCACGTCATCTTGTTTCGGACCTGTGCACTTTTTGCACGGGGCACGTTGGCACAGCCGGGCAGAAGCTGCAGCATGGCCCGTCGTTTGACACTGGAGTTGAAGCTGCATCGGATTCTCTTGAGCGGCGGTGCCGCTCGCAATGTCCCCGCTGAAGCCAAGGTACAAAACGGAGAAAACCACAAGAGGACCAACGTACACACGACCACAGCAGAGAAAAAGACTACTGCTGCTACGATGACGACGACAACAAAGATGATGACCAAGGCCAAGTGGACGTTGAAGTTCAAGACCAGGAGGAGAACAGGTGAATGAAGAAGAAGAAGAAGAAGAAGAAGAAGAAGAGAAGAAGATAGTGAAGACGAGGGGCAAGAGAGGACGAGCAGGATGAGGAACATTTGTGTCAAAAGATGGCAAAATCAAATGGTCCTCGAAAACGTGTCATCCCAGTGTCCCCGAACTCACTGCCACGCCCGAAGAGGACAAACCCGACCAGAAAAGGACACGACAGACGCTGCTACTGCTGCTGCGTCCGCCGCCGCAGACGCCGCCAGCTGCTGCTACTACAGCGCCCGGGACCCACAGAGTACGCCGCGGAACACGTCCACGACATAGTGTCTGCATTTGGCCTGTTGTCACGCGGCAA
>NW_022603621.1:0-58769 GCF_008692095.1 Etheostoma spectabile
ATATAGCCTTGGTTTCAAGCCTTAATTTTAAAACCGTACATCAGAATGCTCTGAAATTACCTGAGAGCACACTGATAGGTGATTCTCCACCATACTTGGAATAAGCTGGCATAACGTCAGATTCCTTTAGAGTAGCCTGAAAAAAGAGGAATAGCCTTCTGAAAAAGAAGAATATGCCTTTACTAGCCTGAAAAGTGTCAATATAGCCTTTGGTTTCAAGGCCTTAATTTAAACCGTACATCAAATGCTCTGAATTACTTGAGAGACACACTGGATAATTTGTCCCCACCGACTTGAATGAACTGGCTAACGTCAGGATTCCTTTTTAGAGTAGCCTGAAAAAGAGAAGAATATGCCTTCGAAAAAGAGAAAATATGCCTTTACTAGCCTGAAAAGTGTCAATATAGCCTTGGTTTCAAGCCTTATTTTAAAACCGTCAATCAGAATGCTCTGGATTACTGAGAGAAACACTGGATAGGTGATGTCCCCACCAGACTTTGAATGAAGCTGGAATAACTTCAGGATTCCTATTTTAAGTAGCCTGAAAAAGAGAAGAATATGCCTTTACTAGCCTGAAAAAGTGTCAATATAGCCTTGGTTTCAAGGCCTTAATTTTAAACCGTACATCAGAATGCTCTGAATTACCTGAGAGACACACTGGATAGGTGAGTCCCCTCCAGACTTGGAATGAAGCTGGCATAACGTCAGGATTCCTATTTTAGTAGCCTGAAAAAGAGAAGAATATGCCTTTACTAGCCTGAAAAAGTCAATATGCCTTGGTTTCAAGGCCTTAATTTTAAAACCGTACATCAAATGCTCTGAAATTACCTGAGAGAAACACTGGATAGGTGATGTCTCCTCCAGACTTGGAATGAAGCTGGCATAACGTCAGGATTCCTATTTAGAGTAGCCTGAAAAGAGAAGAATATGCCTTTACTCCTGAAAAAGTGTCAATATAGCCTTGTTTCAAGGCCTTAATTTTAAAACCGTACATCAGAATGCTCTGAAATTATGAAGAGACACACTGGATAGGTGTTTCCTCCAGACTTGGAATGAAGCTGGCATAACGTCAGGATTCCTATTTAGAGTAGCCTGAAAAAGAGAATATGCCTTCTGAAAAAGAGAAGAATATGCCTTTACTAGCCTGAAAAAGTGTCAATATAGCCTTGGTTTCAAGGCCTTAATTTTAAACCGTACATCAAATGCTCTGAAATTACCTGAGAGACACACTGGATAGGTGATGTCCCCACCACCAGATTGAATGAAGCTGGAATAACGTCAGGATTCCTTTTTAGAGTAGCCTGAAAAGAGAAGAATATGCCTTTACTAGCCTGAAAAAGTGTCAATATAGCCTTGGTTTCAAGGCCTTAATTTTAAAACCGTACATCAGAATGCTCTGAAATTACCTGAGAGACACACTGGATAGGTGATGTCTCCTCCAGACTTGGAATGAAGCTGGCATAACGTCAGGATTCCTATTTAGAGTAGCCTGAAAAGAAAAATGCCTTTACTAGCCTGAAAATGTCAATATAGCCTTGGTTTCAAGGCCTTAATTTTAAAACCGTACATCAGAATGCTCTGAAATTACTGAGAGCACACTGGATAGGTGATGTCTCCTCCAGACTTGGATAAGCTGGCATAACGTCAGGATTCCTATTTAGATAGCTGAAAAGAGTAGCCTTCTGAAAAGAGAAGAATATGCCTTTACTAGCCTGAAAAAGTGTCAATATAGCCTTGGTTTCAAGGCCTAATTTTAAAACCGTACATCAGAATGCTCTGAAATTACCTGAGAGAAACACTGGATAGGTGATGTCCCCACCAGACTTGGAATGAAGCTGGCAAACGTCAGGATTCCTATTTAGAGTAGCCTGAAAAAGAAGAATATGCCTTTACTAGCCTGAAAAAATGTCAATATAGCCTTGGTTTCAGGCCTTAATTTTAAAACCGTACATCAGAATGCTCTGAAATTACTGAGAGAACACCTGGATAGTGATGTCTCCTCCAGACTTGGAATGAAGCTGGATAACGTCAGGATTCCTATTTGAGTAGCCTGAAAAAGAGAAGATATGCCTTTACTAGCCTGAAAAAGTGTCAATATAGCCTTGGTTTCAAGGCCTTAA
Source organism: Etheostoma spectabile (assembly GCF_008692095.1). NCBI lineage: Eukaryota > Metazoa > Chordata > Actinopteri > Perciformes > Percidae > Etheostoma > Etheostoma spectabile. Next base: position 2,121 of record NW_022603621.1, read on the forward strand.
TTTTAAAACCGTACATCAGAATGCTCTGAAATTACCTGAGAGAACCCTGGATAGGTGATGTCTCACAGACTTGGAATGAAGCTGGATAACGTCAGGATTCCTATTTAGAGTAGCCTGAAAAGAGGAATTGCCTTCTGAAAAAGAATATATGCCTTTACTAGCCTGAAAAAGTGTCAATATAGCCTTGGTTTCAAGGCCTTAATTTAAAACCGTACATCAGAATGCTCTGAAATTACCTGAGAGAACCACTGATAGGTGATGTCCCCTCCAGACTTGGAATGAAGCTGCATAACGTCAGGATTCCTATTTAGAGTAGCCTGAAAAAGAGAAGAATATGCCTTCTAAAAGGAAGAATATGCTTTACTAGCCTGAAAAAGTGTCAATATAGCCTTGGTTCAAGGCCTTAATTTTAAAACCGTACATCAGATGCTCTGAAATTACCTGAGAGACACCTGGATAGGTGATGTCTCCACCAGACTTGGAATGAAGCTGGCATAACGTCAGGATTCCTATTTAGAGTAGCCTGAAAAAGAGAAGAATATGCCTTCTGAAAAAGAGAAGAATATGCCTTTACTAGCCTGAAAAAGTGTCAATATAGCCTTGGTTTCAAGGCCTTATTTTAAAACCGTACATCAGAATGCTCTGAATTACTGAGAGAACCACTGGATAGGTGATGTCCCCACCAGACTTGGAATGAAGCTGGAATAACGTCAGGATCCTTTTAGAGTAGCCTGAAAAAGAGAAGAATATGCCTTTACTAGCCTGAAAAAGTGTCAATATAGCCTTGGTTTCAAGGCCTTAATTTTAAAACCGTACATCAGAATGCTCTGAAATTACCTGAGAGAAACACTGGATAGGTGATGTCCCCACCAGACTTGGAATGAAGCTGGCATAACGTCAGGATTCTATTTAGAGTAGCCTGAAAAAGAGAAGAAATGCCTTCGAAAAAGAGAAGAATATGCCTTTACTAGCCTGAAAAAGTGTCAATAGCCTTGGTTTCAAGGCCTTAATTTTAAAAACGTACATCAGAATGCTCTGAAATTATTGAGAGACACACTGGATAGGTGATGTCTCCTCCAGACTTGGAATGAAGCTGGAATAACGTCAGGATTCCTTTTTAGAGTAGCCTGAAAAGAGAAGAATGGCCTTTACTAGCCTGAAAAAGTGTCAATATAGCCTTGGTTTCAAGGCCTTAATTTTAAACCCGTACATCAGAATGCTCTGAAATTACCTGAGAGACACACTGGATAGGTGATGTCTCCTCCAGACTTGGAATGAAGCTGGCATAACGTCAGGATTCCTTTTAGAGTAGCCTGAAAAGAGAAGAATATGCCTTCTGAAAAAAGAAGAATATGCCTTTACTAGCCTGAAAAAGTGTCAATATAGCCTTGGTTTCAAGGCCTTAATTTTAAACCGTACATCAGAATGCTCTGAAATTACCTGAGAGAACACTGGATAGGTGATGTCCCCACCGGACTTGGAATGAAGCTGGCATAACGTCAGGATTCCTATTTAGAGTAGCCTGAAAAAGAAAGAATATGCCTTTTACTAGCCTGAAAAAGTGTCAATATAGCCTTGGTTTCAGGCCTTAATTTTAAAACCGTACATCAGAATGCTCTGAAATTACCTGAGAGAAACACTGGATAGGTGATGTCCCTCCAGACTTGGAATGAAGCTGGCATAACGTCAGGATTCCTTTTAGAGTAGCCTGAAAAAGAGAAGAATATGCCTTTACTAGCCTGAAAAAGTGTCAATATAGCCTTGTTCAAGGCCTTAATTTTAAAACCGTACATCAGAATGCTCTGAAATTACCTGAGAGAAACACTGGATAGGTGATGTCTCCACCAGACTTGGAATGAAGCTGGCATAACGTCAGGATTCCTATTTAGAGTAGCCTGAAAAAGAGAAGAATATGCCTTCTGAAAAGAGAAGAATATGCCTTTACTAGCCTGAAAAAGGTCAATATAGCCTTGGTTTCAAGGCCTTAATTTTAAAACCGTACATCAGAATGCTCTGAAATTACCTGAGAGACACACTGGATAGGTGATGTCCCCACCAGACTTGGAATGAAGCTGGAATAACGTCAGGATTCCTTTTTAGTAGCCCTGAAAAAGAGAAGATATGCCTTCTGAAAAGAGAAATATGCCTTTACTAGCCTGAAAAAGTGTCAATATAGCCTTAATTTTAAACCGTACATCAGAATGCTCTGAAATTACTGAGAGACACACTGGATAGGTGATGTCTCCTCCAGACTTGGAATGAAGCTGGAATAACGTCAGGATTCTTTTTAGAGTAGCCTGAAAAAGAGAAGAATATGCCTTTACTAGCCTGAAAAAGTGTCAATATAGCCTTGGTTTTAAGGCCTTAATTTTAAAACCGTGAGGCATTCCTATTTAAAGTAGCCCATAAAAGAGAAGAATATGCTTCTGAAAAAGAGAAGAATATGCCTTTACTAGCCTGAAAAAGTGTCAATATAGCTTGGTTTTAAGGCCTTAATTTTAAAACCGTACATCAGAATGCTCTAAATTACCTGAGAGAAACACTGGATAGGTGATGTCCCACCAGACTTGGAATGAAGCTGGCATAACGTCAGGATTCCTATTTAGAGTAGCCTGAAAAAGAGAGAATATGCCTTCTGAAAAAGAGAAGAATATGCCTTTACTAGCCTGAAAAAGTGTCAATATAGCCTTGGTTCAAGGCCTTAATTTTAAACCGTACATCAGAATGCTCTGAAATTACCTGAGAGAAACACGGATAGGTGATGTCTCCCTCCAGAACTTGAATGAAGCTGGAATAACGTCAGGATTCCTTTTTAGAGTAGCCTGAAAAGAGAAGAATATGCCTTCTGAAAAAGAGAAGAATATGCCTTTACTAGCCTGAAAAAGTGTCAATATAGCCTTGGTTTCAAGGCCTTAATTTTAAAACCGTACATCAGAATGCTCTGAAATTACTTGAGAGACACACTGGATAGGTGATGTCTCCTCCAGACTTGGAATGAAGCTGGATAACGTCAGGATTCCTTTTTTAGAGTAGCCTGAAAAAAGAGAGAATATGCCTTTACTAGCCTGAAAAAGTGTCAATATAGCCTTGGTTTCAAGGCCTTATTTTAAACCGTACATCAGAATGCTCTGAAATTACCTGAGAGAAACACTGGATAGGTGATGTCCCCACCAGACTTGGAATGAAGCTGGCATAACGTCAGGATTCCTATTTTAGAGTAGCCTGAAAAAGAGAAGATAGCCTTCTGAAAAAGAGAGAATATGCCTTTACTAGCCTGAAAAAGTGTCAATATAGCCTTGGTTTCAGGCCTTAATTTTAAAACCGTACATCAGAATGCTCTGAATTACTTGAGAGACACACTGGATAGGTGATGTCTCCCACTTGGAATGAAGCTGGCATAACGTCAGGATTCCTTTTAGAGTAGCCTGAAAAAGAAAATATGCCTTTACTAGCCTGAAAAAGTGTCAATATAGCCTTGGTTTCAAGGCCTTAATTTTAAAACCGTACATCAGAATGCTCTGAAATTACCTGAGAAAACACTGGATAGGTGATGTCCCCACCAGACTTGGAATGAAGCTGGCATAACGTCAGGATCCTTTTAGAGTAGCCTGAAAAAGAGAAGAATATGCCTTCTGAAAAAGAGAGAAGAATGCCTTTACTAGCCTGAAAAAGTGTCAAATAGCCTTGGTTCAAGGCCTTAATTTTAAACCGTACATCAGAATGCTCTGAAATTACCTGAGAGACACACTGATAGGTGATGTCTCCTCCAGACTTGGAATGAAGCTGGCATAACGTCAGGATTCCTATTTAGAGTAGCCTGAAAAAGAATAATATGCCTTCTGAAAAAGAGAAGAATATGCCTTTACTAGCCTGAAAAAGTGTCAATATAGCCTTGTTTCAGGCCTAATTTTAAAACCGTACATCAGAATGCTCTGAAATTACCTGAGAGACACACTGGATAGGTGATGTCTCCTCCAGACTTGAATGAAGCTGGCATAACGTCAGGATTCCTATTTAGAGTAGCCTGAAAAGAGAAGAATATGCCTTCTGAAAAAGAGAAGAATATGCCTTTACTAGCCTGAAAAAGTGTCAATATAGCCTTGGTTTCAAGGCCTTAATTTTAAAACCGTACATCAGAATGCTCTGAAATTACCTGAGAGAAACAATGGATAGGTGATGTCCCCACCAGACTTGGAATGAAGCTGGCATAACGTCAGGATTCCTATTTAGAGTAGCCTGAAAAGAGAAGAATATGCCTTTACTAGCCTGAAAAAGTGTCATATAGCCTTGGTTTCAAGGCCTTAATTTAAAACCGTACATCAGAATGCTCTGAATTACCTAGAGAAACACATGATAGTGATGTCTCCTCCAGACTTGGAATGAAGCTGGCATAACGTCAGGATTCCTATTTAGAGTAGCCTGAAAAAGAGAAGAAAAGAGAAGAATTGCCTTTACTAGCCTGAAAAAGTGTCAATATAGCCTTGGTTTCAAGGCCTTAATTTTAAAAACGTACATCAGAATGCTCTGAAATTACCTGAGAGACACACTGGATAGGTGATGTCTCCTCCAGACTTGGAATGAAGCTGGCATAACGTCAGGATTCCTTTTAGAGTAGCCTGAAAAAGAGAAGAATATGCCTTTACTAGCCTGAAAAAGTGTCAATATAGCCTTGGTTTCAAGGCCTTAATTTTAAAACCGTACATCAGAATGCTCTGAAATTACCTGAGAGAAACACTGGATAGGTGATGTCTCCTCCAGACTTGGAATGAAGCTGGCATAACGTCAGGATTCCTTTTAGAGTAGCCTGAAAAGAGAAGAATCCTCTGAAAAGAAAGAATATGCCTTTACTAGCCTGAAAAAGTGTCAATATAGCCTTGGTTTCAAGGCCTTAATTTTAAAACCGTACATCAGAATGCTCTGAAATTACTGAGAGAAACACTGGATAGGTGATGTCCCCACAGACTTGGAATGAAGCTGCATAACGTCAGGATTCCTATTTAGAGTAGCCTGAAAAAGAGAAGAATATGCCTTTACTAGCCTGAAAAAGTGTCAATATAGCCTTGGTTTCAAGGCCTTAATTTTAAAACCGTACATCAGAATGCTCTGAAATTACCTGAGAGAAACACTGGATAGGTGATGTCCCCACCAGACTTGGAATGAAGCTGGAATAAAGTCAGGATTCCTTTTAGAGTAGCCTGAAAAAGAGAAGAATATGCCTTTACTAGCCTGAAAAAGTGTCAATATAGCCTTGGTTTCAAGGCCTTAATTTTAAACCGTACATCAGAATGCTCTGAAATTACCTGAGAGAAACACTGGATAGGTGATGTCTCCACCAGACTTGAATGAAGCTGGCATAACGTCAGGATTCCTTTTAGAGTAGCCTGAAAAAGAGAAGAATATGCCTTCTGAAAAAGAGAAGAATATGCCTTTACTAGCCTGAAAAAGTGTCAATATAGCCTTGGTTTCAAGGCCTTAATTTTAAAACGTACATCAGAATGCTCTGAAATTACCTGAGAGAAACACTGGATAGGTGATGTCCCCCAGACTTGGAATGAAGCTGGCATAACGTCAGGATTCCTTTTTAGAGTAGCCTGAAAAAGAGAAGAATATGCCTTCTGAAAAAGAGAAGAATATGCCTTTACTAGCCTGAAAAAGTGTCAATATAGCCTTAATTTTAAAACCGTACATCAGAATGCTCTGAAATTACTTGAGAGACACACTGGATAGGTGATGTCTCCTCCAGACTTAGAATGAAGCTGGAATAACGTCAGGATTCCTTTTTAGAGTAACCTGAAAAAGAGAAGAATATGCCTTTACTAGCCTGAAAAAGTGTCAATATAGCCTTGGTTTTAAGGCCTTAATTTTAAAACCGTAGGATTCCTATTTAAAGTAGCCTGAAAAAGAAGAATATGCCTTCTGAAAAAGAGAAGAATATGCCTTTACTAGCCTGAAAAAGTGTCAATGTAGCCTTGGTTTTAAGGCCCTAATTTTAAAACCGTACATCAGAATGCTCTGAAATTACCTGAGAGAAACACTGGATAGGTGATGTCCCCACCAGACTTGGAATGAAGCTGGCATAACGTCAGGATTCCTATTTAGAGTAGCCTGAAAAAGAGCAGAATATGCCTTCTGAAAAAGAGAAGAATATGCCTTTACTAGCCTGAAAAAGTGTCAATATAGCCTTGGTTTCAAGGCCTTAATTTTAAAACCGTACATCAGAATGCTCTGAAATTACCTGAGAGAAACACTGGATAGGTGATGTCTCCTCCAGACTTGGAATGAAGCTGGCATAACGTCAGGATTCCTATTTAGAGTAGCCTGAAAAAGAGAAGAATATGCCTTCTGAAAAAGAGAAGAATATGCCTTTACTAGCCTGAAAAAGTGTCAATATAGCCTTGGTTTCAAGGCCTTAATTTTAAAACCGTACATCAGAATGCTCTGAAATTACCTGAGAGACACACTGGATAGGTGATGTCCCCTCCAGACTTGGAATGAAGCTGGAATAACGTCAGGATTCCTATTTAGAGTAGCCTGAAAAAGAGAAGAATATGCCTTTACTAGCCTGAAAAAGTGTCAATATAGCCTTGGTTTCAAGGCCTTAATTTTAAAACCGTACATCAGAATGCTCTGAAATTACCTGAGAGAAACACTGGATAGGTGATGTCCCCACCAGACTTGGAATGAAGCTGGCATAACGTCAGGATTCCTATTTAGAGTAGCCTGAAAAAGAAGAATATGCCTTCTGAAAAAGAGAAGAATATGCCTTTACTAGCCTGAAAAAGTGTCAATATAGCCTTGGTTTCAAGGCCTTAATTTTAAAACCGTACATCAGAATGCTCTGAAATTACCTGAGAGACACACTGGATAGGTGATGTCTCCCCAGACTTGGAATGAAGCTGGCATAACGTCAGGATTCCTTTTTAGAGTAGCTGAAAAAGAGAAGAATATGCCTTTACTAGCCTGAAAAAGTGTCAATATAGCCTTGGTTTCAAGGCCTTAATTTTAAAACCGTACATCAGAATGCTCTGAAATTACCTGAGAGAAACACTGGATAGGTGATGTCTCCTCCAGACTTGGAATGAAGCTGGAATAACGTCAGGATTCCTATTTAGAGTAGCCTGAAAAAGAGAAGAATATGCCTTCTGAAAAAGAGAAGAATATGCCTTTACTAGCCTGAAAAAGTGTCAATATAGCCTTGGTTTCAAGGCCTTAATTTTAAAACCGTACATCAGAATGCTCTGAAATTACCTGAGAGACACACTGGATAGGTGATGTCTCCTCCAGACTTGGAATGAAGCTGGCATAACTCAGGATTCCTATTTAGAGTAGCCTGAAAAAGAAAGAATATGCCTGAAAAAGAGAAGAATATGCCTTTACTAGCCTGAAAAAGTGTCAATATAGCCTTGGTTTCAAGGCCTTAATTTTAAAACCGTACATCAGAATGCTCTGAAATTACCTGAGAGACACACTGGATAGGTGATGTCCCCACCAGACTTGGAATGAAGCTGGCATAACGTCAGGATTCCTATTTAGAGTAGCCTGAAAAAGAGAAGAATATGCCTTCTGAAAAAGAGAAGAATATGCCTTTACTAGCCTGAAAAAGTGTCAATATAGCCTTGGTTTCAAGGCCTTAATTTAAAACCGTACATCAGAATGCTCTGAAATTACCTGAGAGAAACACTGGATAGGTGATGTCCCCACCAGACTTGGAATGAAGCTGGAATAACGTCAGGATTCCTATTTAGAGTAGCCTGAAAAAGAGAAGAATATGCCTTTACTAGCCTGAAAAAGTGTCAATATAGCCTTGGTTTCAAGGCCTTAATTTTAAAACCGTACATCAGAATGCTCTGAAATTACCTGAGAGACACACTGGATAGGTGATGTCCCCCCAGACTTGGAATGAAGCTGGCATAACGTCAGGATTCCTATTTAGAGTAGCCTGAAAAAGAGAAGAATATGCCTTCTGAAAAAGAGAAGAATATGCCTTTACTAGCCTGAAAAAGTGTCAATATAGCCTTGGTTTCAAGGCCTTAATTTAAAACCGTACATCAGAATGCTCTGAAATTACCTGAGAGACACACTGGATAGGTGATGTCTCCCCCAGACTTGGAATGAAGCTGGATAACGTCAGGATTCCTTTTTAGAGTAGCCTGAAAAAGAGAAGAATATGCCTTTACTAGCCTGAAAAAGTGTCAATATAGCCTTGGTTTCAAGGCCTTAATTTTAAAACCGTACATCAGAATGCTCTGAAATTACCTGAGAGACACACTGGATAGGTGATGTCTCCTCCAGACTTGGAATGAAGCTGGCATAACGTCAGGATTCCTATTTAGAGTAGCCTGAAAAAGAGAAGAATATGCCTTCTGAAAAAGAGAAGAATATGCCTTTACTAGCCTGAAAAAGTGTCAATATAGCCTTGGTTTCAAGGCCTTAATTTTAAAACCGTACATCAGAATGCTCTGAAATTACCTGAGAGAAACACTGGATAGGTGATGTCCCCTCCAGACTTGGAATGAAGCTGGCATAACGTCAGGATTCCTATTTAGAGTAGCCTGAAAAAGAGAAGAATATGCCTTTACTAGCCTGAAAAAGTGTCAATATAGCCTTGGTTTCAAGGCCTTAATTTTAAAACCGTACATCAGAATGCTCTGAAATTACCTGAGAGAAACAATGGATAGGTGATGTCCCCACCGGACTTGGAATGAAGCTGGCATAACGTCAGGATTCCTATTTAGAGTAGCCTGAAAAAGAGAAGAATATGCCTTTACTAGCCTGAAAAAGTGTCAATATAGCCTTGGTTTCAAGGCCTTAATTTTAAAACCGTACATCAGAATGCTCTGAAATTACCTGAGAGACACACTGGATAGGTGATGTCTCCACCAGACTTGGAATGAAGCTGGCATAACGTCAGGATTCCTATTTAGAGTAGCCTGAAAAAGAGAGGAATATGCCTTCTGAAATTGAGAAGAATATGCCTTTACTAGCCTGAAAAAGTGTCAATATAGCCTTGGTTTCAAGGCCTTAATTTTAAAATCGTACATCAGAATGCTCTGAAATTATGTGAGAGACACACTGGATAGGTGATGTCCCCACCAGACTTGGAATGAAGCTGGCATAACGTCAGGATTCCTTTTTAGAGTAGCCTGAAAAAGAGAAGAATATGCCTTCTGAAAAAGAGAAGAATATGCCTTTACTAGCCTGAAAAAGTGTCAATATAGCCTTAATTTTAAAACCGTACATCAGAATGCTCTGAAATTACTTGAGAGACACACTGGATAGGTGATGTCTCCTCCAGACTTAGAATGAAGCTGGAATAACGTCAGGATTCCTTTTTAGAGTAACCTGAAAAAGAGAAGAATATGCCTTTACTAGCCTGAAAAAGTGTCAATATAGCCTTGGTTTTAAGGCCTTAATTTTAAAACCGTAGGATTCCTATTTAAAGTAGCCTGAAAAAGAAGAATATGCCTTCTGAAAAAGAGAAGAATATGCCTTTACTAGCCTGAAAAAGTGTCAATATAGCCTTGGTTTTAAGGCCTTAATTTTAAAACCGTACATCAGAATGCTCTGAAATTACCTGAGAGAAACACTGGATAGGTGATGTCCCCACCAGACTTGGAATGAAGCTGGCATAACGTCAGGATTCCTATTTAGAGTAGCCTGAAAAAGAGAAGAATATGCCTTCTGAAAAAGAGAAGAATATGCCTTTACTAGCCTGAAAAAGTGTCAATATAGCCTTGGTTTCAAGGCCTTAATTTTAAAACCGTACATCAGAATGCTCTGAAATTACCTGAGAGAAACACTGGATAGGTGATGTCTCCTCCAGACTTGGAATGAAGCTGGAATAACGTCAGGATTCCTTTTTAGAGTAGCCTGAAAAGGAGAAGAATATGCCTTCTGAAAAAGAGAAGAATATGCCTTTACTAGCCTGAAAAAGTGTCAATATAGCCTTGGTTTCAAGGCCTTAATTTTAAAACCGTACATCAGAATGCTCTGAAATTACTTGAGAGACACACTGGATAGGTGATGTCTCCTCCAGACTTGGAATGAAGCTGGAATAACGTCAGGATTCCTTTTTAGAGTAGCCTGAAAAAGAGAAGAATATGCCTTTACTAGCCTGAAAAAGTGTCAATATAGCCTTGGTTTCAAGGCCTTAATTTTAAAACCGTACATCAGAATGCTCTGAAATTACCTGAGAGAAACACTGGATAGGTGATGTCCCCACCAGACTTGGAATGAAGCTGGCATAACGTCAGGATTCCTATTTAGAGTAGCCTGAAAAAGAGAAGAATATGCCTTCTGAAAAAGAGAAGAATATGCCTTTACTAGCCTGAAAAAGTGTCAATATAGCCTTGGTTTCAAGGCCTTAATTTTAAAACCGTACATCAGAATGCTCTGAAATTACCTGAGAGAAACACTGGATAGGTGATGTCCCCACCAGACTTGGAATGAAGCTGGCATAACGTCAGGATTCCTATTTAGAGTAGCCTGAAAAAGAGAAGAATATGCCTTTACTAGCCTGAAAAAGTGTCAATATAGCCTTGGTTTCAAGGCCTTAATTTTAAAACCGTACATCAGAATGCTCTGAAATTACTTGAGAGACACACTGGATAGGTGATGTCTCCTCCAGACTTGGAATGAAGCTGGAATAACGTCAGGATTCCTATTTAGAGTAGCCTGAAAAAGAGAAGAATATGCCTTTACTAGCCTGAAAAAGTGTCAATATAGCCTTGGTTTCAAGGCCTTAATTTTAAAACCGTACATCAGAATGCTCTGAAATTACTTGAGAGACACACTGGATAGGTGATGTCTCCCCCAGACTTGGAATGAAGCTGGCATAACGTCAGGATTCCTTTTTAGAGTAGCCTGAAAAAGAGAAGAATATGCCTTTACTAGCCTGAAAAAGTGTCAATATAGCCTTGGTTTCAAGGCCTTAATTTTAAAACCGTACATCAGAATGCTCTGAAATTACCTGAGAGACACACTGGATAGGTGATGTCTCCTCCAGACTTGGAATGAAGCTGGCATAACGTCAGGATTCCTATTTAGAGTAGCCTGAAAAAGAGAAGAATATGCCTTCTGAAAAAGAAGAATATGCCTTTACTAGCCTGAAAAAGTGTCAATATAGCCTTGGTTTCAAGGCCTTAATTTTAAAACCGTACATCAGAATGCTCTGAAATTACCTGAGAGACACACTGGATAGGTGATGTCTCCTCCAGACTTGGAATGAAGCTGGCATAACGTCAGGATTCCTATTTAGAGTAGCCTGAAAAAGAGAAGAATATGCCTTCTGAAAAAGAGAAGAATATGCCTTTACTAGCCTGAAAAAGTGTCAATATAGCCTTGGTTTCAAGGCCTTAATTTTAAAACCGTACATCAGAATGCTCTGAAATTACCTGAGAGAACACTGGATAGGTGATGTCTCCTCCAGACTTGGAATGAAGCTGGCATAACGTCAGGATTCCTATTTAGAGTAGCCTGAAAAAGAGAAGAATATGCCTTCTGAAAAAGAGAAGAATATGCCTTTACTAGCCTGAAAAAGTGTCAATATAGCCTTGGTTTCAAGGCCTTAATTTTAAAACCGTACATCAGAATGCTCTGAAATTACTTGAGAGACACACTGGATAGGTGATGTCTCCTCCAGACTTGGAATGAAGCTGGAATAACGTCAGGATTCCTATTTAGAGTAGCCTGAAAAAGAGAGAATATGCCTTTACTAGCCTGAAAAAGTGTCAATATAGCCTTGGTTTCAAGGCCTTAATTTTAAAACCGTACATCAGAATGCTCTGAAATTACCTGAGAGAAACACTGGATAGGTGATGTCCCCCAGACTTGGAATGAAGCTGGCATAACGTCAGGATTCCTATTTAGAGTAGCCTGAAAAAGAGAAGAATATGCCTTTACTAGCCTGAAAAAGTGTCAATATAGCCTTGGTTTCAAGGCCTTAATTTTAAAACCGTACATCAGAATGCTCTGAAATTACCTGAGAGAAACACTGGATAGGTGATGTCTCCTCCAGACTTGGAATGAAGCTGGAATAACGTCAGGATTCCTATTTAGAGTAGCCTGAAAAAGAGAAGAATATGCCTTTACTAGCCTGAAAAAGTGTCAATATAGCCTTGGTTTCAAGGCCTTAATTTTAAAACCGTACATCAGAATGCTCTGAAATTACCTGAGAGAAACACTGGATAGGTGATGTCCCCACCAGACTTGGAATGAAGCTGGCATAACGTCAGGATTCCTATTTAGAGTAGCCTGAAAAAGAGAAGAATATGCCTTTACTAGCCTGAAAAAGTGTCAATATAGCCTTGGTTTCAAGGCCTTAATTTTAAAACCGTACATCAGAATGCTCTGAAATTACCTGAGAGACACACTGGATAGGTGATGTCTCCTCCAGACTTGGAATGAAGCTGGAATAACGTCAGGATTCCTTTTTAGAGTAGCCTGAAAAAGAGAAGAATATGCCTTTACTAGCCTGAAAAAGTGTCAATATAGCCTTGGTTTCAAGGCCTTAATTTTAAAACCGTACATCAGAATGCTCTGAAATTACCTGAGAGAAACACTGGATAGGTGATGTCCCCACCAGACTTGGAATGAAGCTGGCATAACGTCAGGATTCCTATTTAGAGTAGCCTGAAAAAGAGAAGAATATGCCTTCTGAAAAAGAGAAGAATATGCCTTTACTAGCCTGAAAAAGTGTCAATATAGCCTTGGTTATAAGGCCCTAATTTTAAAACCGTACATCAGAATGCTCTGAAATTACCTGAGAGAAACACTGGATAGGTGATGTCTCCTCCAGACTTGGAATGAAGCTGGAATAACGTCAGGATTCCTTTTTAGAGTAGCCTGAAAAGGAGAAGAATATGCCTTCTGAAAAAGAGAAGAATATGCCTTTACTAGCCTGAAAAAGTGTCAATATAGCCTTGGTTTCAAGGCCTTAATTTTAAAACCGTACATCAGAATGCTCTGAAATTACCTGAGAGACACACTGGATAGGTGATGTCTCCTCCAGACTTGGAATGAAGCTGGCATAACGTCAGGATTCCTATTTAGAGTAGCCTGAAAAAGAGAAGAATATGCCTTCTGAAAAAGAGAAGAATATGCCTTTACTAGCCTGAAAAAGTGTCAATATAGCCTTGGTTTCAAGGCCTTAATTTTAAAACCGTACATCAGAATGCTCTGAAATTACCTGAGAGAAACACTGGATAGGTGATGTCCCCACCGGACTTGGAATGAAGCTGGCATAACGTCAGGATTCCTATTTAGAGTAGCCTGAAAAAGAGAAGAATATGCCTTTACTAGCCTGAAAAAGTGTCAATATAGCCTTGGTTTCAAGGCCTTAATTTTAAACCGTACATCAGAATGCTCTGAAATTACCTGAGAGAAACACTGGATAGGTGATGTCCCTCCAGACTTGGAATGAAGCTGGCATAACGTCAGGATTCCTTTTTAGAGTAGCCTGAAAAAGAGAAGAATATGCCTTTACTAGCCTGAAAAAGTGTCAATATAGCCTTGGTTTCAAGGCCTTAATTTTAAAACCGTACATCAGAATGCTCTGAAATTACCTGAGAGAAACACTGGATAGGTGATGTCCCCACCAGACTTGGAATGAAGCTGGCATAACGTCAGGATTCCTATTTAGAGTAGCCTGAAAAAGAGAAGAATATGCCTTTACTAGCCTGAAAAAGTGTCAATATAGCCTTGGTTTCAAGGCCTTAATTTTAAAACCGTACATCAGAATGCTCTGAAATTACTTGAGAGACACACTGGATAGGTGATGTCTCCTCCAGACTTGGAATGAAGCTGGAATAACGTCAGGATTCCTTTTTAGAGTAGCCTGAAAAAGAGAAGAATATGCCTTTACTAGCCTGAAAAAGTGTCAATATAGCCTTGGTTTCAAGGCCTTAATTTTAAAACCGTACATCAGAATGCTCTGAAATTACCTGAGAGACACACTGGATAGGTGATGTCTCCTCCAGACTTGGAATGAAGCTGGCATAACGTCAGGATTCCTATTTAGAGTAGCCTGAAAAAGAGAAGAATATGCCTTCTGAAAAAGAGAAGAATATGCCTTTACTAGCCTGAAAAAGTGTCAATATAGCCTTGGTTTCAAGGCCTTAATTTTAAAACCGTACATCAGAATGCTCTGAAATTACCTGAGAGAAACACTGGATAGGTGATGTCCCCACCAGACTTGGAATGAAGCTGGCATAACGTCAGGATTCCTATTTAGAGTAGCCTGAAAAAGAGAAGAATATGCCTTCTGAAAAAGAGAAGAATATGCCTTTACTAGCCTGAAAAAGTGTCAATATAGCCTTGGTTTCAAGGCCTTAATTTTAAAACCGTACATCAGAATGCTCTGAAATTACCTGAGAGAAACACTGGATAGGTGATGTCTCCTCCAGACTTGGAATGAAGCTGGAATAACGTCAGGATTCCTTTTTAGAGTAGCCTGAAAAAGAGAAGAATATGCCTTTACTAGCCTGAAAAAGTGTCAATATAGCCTTGGTTTCAAGGCCTTAATTTTAAAACCGTACATCAGAATGCTCTGAAATTACCTGAGAGAAACACTGGATAGGTGATGTCTCCTCCAGACTTGGAATGAAGCTGGAATAACGTCAGGATTCCTATTTAGAGTAGCCTGAAAAAGAGAAGAATATGCCTTTACTAGCCTGAAAAAGTGTCAATATAGCCTTGGTTTCAAGGCCTTAATTTTAAAACCGTACATCAGAATGCTCTGAAATTACCTGAGAGACACACTGGATAGGTGATGTCCCCCCAGACTTGGAATGAAGCTGGCATAACGTCAGGATTCCTATTTAGAGTAGCCTGAAAAAGAAGAATATGCCTTCTGAAAAAGAAAGAATATGCCTTTACTAGCCTGAAAAAGTGTCAATATAGCCTTGGTTTAAGGCCTTAATTTTAAAACCGTACATCAGAATGCTCTGAAATTACCTGAGAGACACACTGGATAGGTGATGTCTCCTCCAGACTTGGAATGAAGCTGGAATAACGTCAGGATTCCTATTTAGAGTAGCCTGAAAAAGAGAAGAATATGCCTTTACTAGCCTGAAAAAGTGTCAATATAGCCTTGGTTTCAAGGCCTTAATTTTAAAACCGTACATCAGAATGCTCTGAAATTACTGAGAGACACACTGGATAGGTGATGTCCCCTCCAGACTTGGAATGAAGCTGGCATAACGTCAGGATTCCTATTTAGAGTAGCCTGAAAAAGAGAAGAATATGCCTTTACTAGCCTGAAAAAGTGTCAATATAGCCTTGGTTTCAAGGCCTTAATTTTAAAACCGTACATCAGAATGCTCTGAAATTACCTGAGAGACACACTGGATAGGTGATGTCTCCTCCAGACTTGGAATGAAGCTGGCATAACGTCAGGATTCCTTTTTAGAGTAGCCTGAAAAAGAGAAGAATATGCCTTTACTAGCCTGAAAAAGTGTCAATATAGCCTTGGTTTCAAGGCCTTAATTTTAAAACCGTACATCAGAATGCTCTGAAATTACCTGAGAGAAACACTGGATAGGTGATGTCCCCACCAGACTTGGAATGAAGCTGGCATAACGTCAGGATTCCTATTTAGAGTAGCCTGAAAAAGAGAAGAATATGCCTTCTGAAAAAGAGAAGAATATGCCTTTACTAGCCTGAAAAAGTGTCAATATAGCCTTGGTTTTAAGGCCCTAATTTTAAAACCGTACATCAGAATGCTCTGAAATTACCTGAGAGAAACACTGGATAGGTGATGTCTCCTCCAGACTTGGAATGAAGCTGGAATAACGTCAGGATTCCTTTTTAGAGTAGCCTGAAAAAGAGAAGAATATGCCTTCTGAAAAAGAGAAGAATATGCCTTTACTAGCCTGAAAAAGTGTCAATATAGCCTTGGTTTCAAGGCCTTAATTTTAAAACCGTACATCAGAATGCTCTGAAATTACCTGAGAGACACACTGGATAGGTGATGTCTCCTCCAGACTTGGAATGAAGCTGGCATAACGTCAGGATTCCTATTTAGAGTAGCCTGAAAAAGAGAAGAATATGCCTTCTGAAAAAGAGAAGAATATGCCTTTACTAGCCTGAAAAAGTGTCAATATAGCCTTGGTTTCAAGGCCTTAATTTTAAAACCGTACATCAGAATGCTCTGAAATTACTTGAGAGACACACTGGATAGGTGATGTCTCCTCCAGACTTGGAATGAAGCTGGAATAACGTCAGGATTCCTTTTTAGAGTAGCCTGAAAAAGAGAAGAATATGCCTTTACTAGCCTGAAAAAGTGTCAATATAGCCTTGGTTTCAAGGCCTTAATTTTAAAACCGTACATCAGAATGCTCTGAAATTACCTGAGAGAACACTGGATAGGTGATGTCCCCACCAGACTTGGAATGAAGCTGGCATAACGTCAGGATTCCTATTTAGAGTAGCCTGAAAAAGAGAAGAATATGCCTTTACTAGCCTGAAAAAGTGTCAATATAGCCTTGGTTTCAAGGCCTAATTTTAAAACCGTACATCAGAATGCTCTGAAATTACCTGAGAGACACACTGGATAGGTGATGTCTCCTCCAGACTTGGAATGAAGCTGGAATAACGTCAGGATTCCTATTTAGAGTAGCCTGAAAAAGAGAAGAATATGCCTTTACTAGCCTGAAAAAGTGTCAATATAGCCTTGGTTTCAAGGCCTTAATTTTAAAACCGTACATCAGAATGCTCTGAAATTACTTGAGAGACACACTGGATAGGTGATGTCCCCACCAGACTTGGAATGAAGCTGGAATAACGTCAGGATTCCTATTTAGAGTAGCCTGAAAAAGAGAAGAATATGCCTTTACTAGCCTGAAAAAGTGTCAATATAGCCTTGGTTTCAAGGCCTTAATTTTAAAACCGTACATCAGAATGCTCTGAAATTACTTGAGACACACTGGATAGGTGATGTCTCCTCCAGACTTGGAATGAAGCTGGCATAACGTCAGGATTCCTTTTAGAGTAGCCTGAAAAAGAGAAGAATATGCCTTTACTAGCCTGAAAAAGTGTCAATATAGCCTTGGTTTCAAGGCCTTAATTTTAAAACCGTACATCAGAATGCTCTGAAATTACCTGAGAGAAACACTGGATAGGTGATGTCCCCACCAGACTTGGAATGAAGCTGGCATAACGTCAGGATTCCTATTTAGAGTAGCCTGAAAAAGAGAAGAATATGCCTTCTGAAAAGAGAAGAATATGCCTTTACTAGCCTGAAAAAGTGTCAATATAGCCTTGGTTTCAAGGCCTTAATTTTAAAACCGTACATCAGAATGCTCTGAAATTACCTGAGAGAAACACTGGATAGGTGATGTCTCCTCCAGACTTGGAATGAAGCTGGAATAACGTCAGGATTCCTTTTTAGAGTAGCCTGAAAAAGAGAAGAATATGCCTTCTGAAAAAGAGAAGAATATGCCTTTACTAGCCTGAAAAAGTGTCAATATAGCCTTGGTTTCAAGGCCTTAATTTTAAAACCGTACATCAGAATGCTCTGAAATTACCTGAGAGACACACTGGATAGGTGATGTCTCCTCCAGACTTGGAATGAAGCTGGCATAACGTCAGGATTCCTATTTAGAGTAGCCTGAAAAAGAGAAGAATATGCCTTTACTAGCCTGAAAAAGTGTCAATATAGCCTTGGTTTCAAGGCCTTAATTTTAAAACCGTACATCAGAATGCTCTGAAATTACCTGAGAGACACACTGGATAGGTGATGTCTCCTCCAGACTTGGAATGAAGCTGGAATAACGTCAGGATTCCTATTTAGAGTAGCCTGAAAAAGAGAAGAATATGCCTTTACTAGCCTGAAAAAGTGTCAATATAGCCTTGGTTTCAAGGCCTTAATTTTAAAACCGTACATCAGAATGCTCTGAAATTACCTGAGAGACACACTGGATAGGTGATGTCTCCTCCAGACTTGGAATGAAGCTGGCATAACGTCAGGATTCCTATTTAGAGTAGCCTGAAAAAGAGAAGAATATGCCTTCTGAAAAAGAGAAGAATATGCCTTTACTAGCCTGAAAAAGTGTCAATATAGCCTTGGTTTCAAGGCCTTAATTTTAAAACCGTACATCAGAATGCTCTGAAATTACCTGAGAGAAACACTGGATAGGTGATGTCCCCACCAGACTTGGAATGAAGCTGGCATAACGTCAGGATTCCTATTTAGAGTAGCCTGAAAAAGAGAAGAATATGCCTTTACTAGCCTGAAAAAGTGTCAATATAGCCTTGGTTTCAAGGCCTTAATTTTAAAACCGTACATCAGAATGCTCTGAAATTACCTGAGAGACACACTGGATAGGTGATGTCTCCTCCAGACTTGGAATGAAGCTGGAATAACGTCAGGATTCCCTTTTAGAGTAGCCTGAAAAAGAGAAGAATATGCCTTTACTAGCCTGAAAAAGTGTCAATATAGCCTTGGTTTCAAGGCCTTAATTTTAAAACCGTACATCAGAATGCTCTGAAATTACCTGAGAGACACACTGGATAGGTGATGTCTCCTCCAGACTTGGAATGAAGCTGGCATAACGTCAGGATTCCTATTTAGAGTAGCCTGAAAAAGAGAAGAATATGCCTTCTGAAAAAGAGAAGAATATGCCTTTACTAGCCTGAAAAGTGTCAATATAGCCTTGGTTTCAAGGCCTAATTTTAAAACCGTACATCAGAATGCTCTGAAATTACCTGAGAGAAACACTGGATAGGTGATGTCCCCACCAGACTTGGAATGAAGCTGGCATAACGTCAGGATTCCTATTTAGAGTAGCCTGAAAAAGAGAAGAATATGCCTTCTGAAAAAGAGAAGAATATGCCTTTAATAGCCTGAAAAAGTGTCAATATAGCCTTGGTTTCAAGGCCCTAATTTTTAAACCGTACATCAGAATGCTCTGAAATTACCTGAGAGAAACACTGGATAGGTGATGTCCCCCACCAGACTTGGAATGAAGCTGGCATAACGTCAGGATTCCTATTTAGAGTAGCCTGAAAAAGAGAAGAATATGCCTTTACTAGCCTGAAAAAGTGTCATTATAGCCTTGGTTTCAAGGCCTTAATTTTAAAACCGTACATCAGAATGCTCTGAAATTACCTGAGAGAACACTGGATAGGTGATGTCTCCTCCAGACTTGGAATGAAGCTGGAATAACGTCAGGATTCCTATTTAGAGTAGCCTGAAAAAGAGAAGAATATGCCTTTACTAGCCTGAAAAAGTGTCAATATAGCCTTGGTTTCAAGGCCTAATTTTAAAACCGTACATCAGAATGCTCTGAAATTACCTGAGAGACACACTGGATAGGTGATGTCCCCACCAGACTTGGAATGAAGCTGGCATAACGTCAGATTCCTATTTAAGTAGCCTGAAAAAGAGAAGAATATGCCTTCTGAAAAGAGAAGAATATGCCTTTACTAGCCTGAAAAGTGTCAATATAGCCTTGGTTTCAAGGCCTTAATTTTTAAACCGTACATCAGAATGCTCTGAAATTACCTGAGAGAAACACTGGATAGGTGATGTCTCCTCCAGACTTGGAATGAAGCTGGAATAACGTCAGATTCCTATTTAGAGTAGCCTGAAAATAGAAGAATATGCCTTTACTAGCCTGAAAAAGTGTCATATAGCCTTGGTTTCAAGGCCTTAATTTTAAACCGTACATCAGAATGCTCTGAATTACCTGAGAGACACACTGGATAGGTGTTTCCCCACCGACTTGGAATGAAGCTGGCATAACGTCAGGATTCCTATTTAGAGTAGCCTGAAAAAGAGAAGAATATGCCTTTACTAGCCTGAAAAAGTGTCATATAGCCTTGGTTTCAAGGCCTTAATTTTAAAACCGTACATCAGAATGCTCTGAAATTACTTGAGAGACACACTGGATAGGTGATGTCTCCTCCAGACTTGGAATGAAGCTGGAATAACGTCAGGATTCCTTTTTAGAGTAGCCTGAAAAAGGAAGAATATGCCTTTACTAGCCTGAAAAAGTGTCAATATAGCCTTGGTTTCAAGGCCTTAATTTTAAAACCGTACATCAGAATGCTCTGAAATACCTGAGAGAACACTGGATAGGTGATGTCCCCACCAGACTTGGAATGAAGCTGGCATAACGTCAGGATTCCTATTTAGAGTAGCCTGAAAAAGAGAAGAATATGCCTTCTGAAAAAGAGAGAATATGCCTTTACTAGCCTGAAAAGTGTCAATATAGCCTTGGTTTCAAGGCCTTAATTTTAAAACCGTACAGAATGCTCTGAATTACCTGAGAGACACACTGGATAGGTGATGTCTCCTCCAGACTTGAATGAAGCTGGAATAACGTCAGGATTCCTATTTAGAGTAGCCTGAAAAGAGAAGAATATGCTTCTGAAAAAGGAAGAATATGCCTTTACTAGCCTGAAAAAGTGTCAATATAGCCTTGGTTTCAAGGCCTTAATTTAAAACCGTACATCAGAATGCTCTGAAATTACCTGAGAGACACACTGGATAGGTGATGTCTCCTCCAGACTTGGAATGAAGCTGGCATAACGTCAGGATTCCTATTTAGAGTAGCCTGAAAAAGAGAAGAATATGCCTTCTGAAAAAGAGAAGAATATGCCTTTACTAGCCTGAAAAGTGTCAATATAGCCTTGGTTTCAAGGCCTTAATTTTAAAACCGTACATCAGAATGCTCTGAAATTACCTGAGAGACACACTGGATAGGTGATGTCTCCTCCAGACTTGGAATGAAGCTGGAATAACGTCAGGATTCCTTTTAGAGTAGCCTGAAAAAGAGAAGAATATGCCTTTACTAGCCTGAAAAAGTGTCAATATAGCCTTGGTTCAAGGCCTTAATTTTAAAACCGTACATCAGAATGCTCTGAAATTACCTGAGAGAAACACTGGATAGGTGATGTCCCCACCAGACTTGGAATGAAGCTGGCATAACGTCAGGATTCCTATTTAGAGTAGCCTGAAAAAGAGAAGAATATGCCTTTACTAGCCTGAAAAAGTGTCAATATAGCCTTGGTTTCAAGGCCTTAATTTTAAAACCGTACATCAGAATGCTCTGAAATTACCTGAGAGACACACTGGATAGGTGATGTCTCCTCCAGACTTGGAATGAAGCTGGAATAACGTCAGGATTCCTATTTAGAGTAGCCTGAAAAAGAGAAGAATATGCCTTTACTAGCCTGAAAAAGTGTCAATATAGCCTTGGTTTCAAGGCCTTAATTTTAAAACCGTACATCAGAATGCTCTGAAATTACCTGAGAGACACACTGGATAGGTGATGTCCCCCACCAGACTTGGAATGAAGCTGGAATAACGTCAGGATTCCTATTTAGAGTAGCCTGAAAAAGAGAAGAATATGCCTTTACTAGCCTGAAAAAGTGTCAATATAGCCTTGGTTTCAAGGCCTTAATTTTAAAACCGTACATCAGAATGCTCTGAATTATTACCTGAGAGACACACTGGATAGGTGATGTCTCCCAGACTTGGAATGAAGCTGGCATAACGTCAGGATTCCTATTTAGAGTAGCCTGAAAAAGAGAAGAATATGCCTTTACTAGCCTGAAAAGTGTCAATATAGCCTTGGTTTCAAGGCCTTAATTTTAAAACCGTACATCAGAATGCTCTGAAATTACCTGAGAGAAACACTGGATAGGTGATGTCCCCTCCAGACTTGGAATGAAGCTGGCATAACGTCAGGATTCCTATTTAGAGTAGCCTGAAAAAGAGAAGAATATGCCTTCTGAAAAGAGAAGAATATGCCTTTACTAGCCTGAAAAAGTGTCAATATAGCCTTGGTTTCAAGGCCTTAATTTTAAAACCGTACATCAGAATGCTCTGAAATTACCTGAGAGAACACTGGATAGGTGATGTCTCCACCAGACTTGGAATGAAGCTGGCATAACGTCAGGATTCCTATTTAGAGTAGCCTGAAAAGAGAAGAATATGCCTTCTGAAAAAGAGAAGAATATGCCTTTACCCTGAAAAAGTGTCAATATAGCCTTGGTTTCAAGGCCTTAATTTTAAAACCGTACATCAGAATGCTCTGAAATTACCTGAGAGAAACACTGGATAGGTGATGTCTCCCACCAGACTTGGAATGAAGCTGGCATAACGTCAGGATTCCTATTTAGAGTAGCCTGAAAAAGAGAAGAATATGCCTTTACTAGCCTGAAAAAGTGTCAATATAGCCTTGGTTTCAAGGCCTTAATTTTAAACCGTACATCAGAATGCTCTGAAATTACCTGAGAGACACACTGGATAGGTGATGTCCCCCAGACTTGGAATGAAGCTGGCATAACGTCAGGATTCCTATTTAGAGTAGCCTGAAAAAGAGAAGAATATGCCTTTACTAGCCTGAAAAAGTGTCAATATAGCCTTGGTTTCAAGGCCTTAATTTTAAAACCGTACATCAGAATGCTCTGAAATTACCTGAGAGACACACTGGATAGGTGATGTCTCCTCCAGACTTGGAATGAAGCTGGCATAACGTCAGGATTCCTATTTAGAGTAGCCTGAAAAGAGAAGAATATGCCTTCTGAAAAAGAGAAGATATGCCTTTACTAGCCTGAAAAAGTGTCAATATAGCCTTGGTTTCAAGGCCTTAATTTTAAAACCGTACATCAGAATGCTCTGAAATTACCTGAGAGAACACTGGATAGGTGATGTCCCCACCAGACTTGGAATGAAGCTGGCATAACGTCAGGATTCCTATTTAGAGTAGCCTGAAAAAGAGAAGAATATGCCTTTACTAGCCTGAAAAAGTGTCAATATAGCCTTGGTTTCAAGGCCTTAATTTTAAAACCGTACATCAGAATGCTCTGAAATTACCTGAGAGACACACTGGATAGGTGATGTCTCCTCCAGACTTGGAATGAAGCTGGCATAACGTCAGGATTCCTATTTAGAGTAGCCTGAAAAAGAGAAGAATATGCCTTTACTAGCCTGAAAAAGTGTCAATATAGCCTTGGTTTCAAGGCCTTAATTTTAAAACCGTACATCAGAATGCTCTGAAATTACCTGAGAGACACACTGGATAGGTGATGTCTCCTCCAGACTTGGAATGAAGCTGGCATAACGTCAGGATTCCTATTTAGAGTAGCCTGAAAAAGAGAAGAATATGCCTTCTGAAAAAGAAAAATATGCCTTACTAGCCTGAAAAGTGTCAATATAGCCTTGGTTTCAAGGCCTTAATTTTAAAACCGTACATCAGAATGCTCTGAAATTACCTGAGAGAACACTGGATAGGTGATGTCCCTCCAGACTTGGAATGAAGCTGGCATAACGTCAGGATTCCTATTTAGAGTAGCCTGAAAAAGAGAAGAATATGCCTTCTGAAAAAGAGAAGAATATGCCTTTACTAGCCTGAAAAGTGTCAATATAGCCTTGGTTTCAAGGCCTTAATTTTAAAACCGTACATCAGAATGCTCTGAAATTACCTGAGAGAAACACTGGATAGGTGATGTCCCCCCAGACTTGGAATGAAGCTGGCATAACGTCAGGATTCCTATTTAGAGTAGCCTGAAAAAGAGAAGAATATGCCTTCTGAAAAAGAGAAGAATATGCCTTTACTAGCCTGAAAAAGTGTCAATATAGCCTTGGTTTCAAGGCCTTAATTTTAAAACCGTACATCAGAATGCTCTGAAATTACCTGAGAGAAACACTGGATAGGTGATGTCCCCTCAGACTTGGAATGAAGCTGGCATAACGTCAGGATTCCTATTTAGAGTAGCCTGAAAAAGAGAAGAATATGCCTTTACTAGCCTGAAAAAGTGTCAATATAGCCTTGGTTTCAAGGCCTTAATTTTAAAACCGTACATCAGAATGCTCTGAAATTACCTGAGAGACACACTGGATAGGTGATGTCCCCACCAGACTTGGAATGAAGCTGGCATAACGTCAGGATTCCTATTTAGAGTAGCCTGAAAAAGAGAGAATATGCCTTTACTAGCCTGAAAAAGTGTCAATATAGCCTTGGTTTCAAGGCCTTAATTTTAAAACCGTACATCAGAATGCTCTGAAATTACCTGAGAGAAACACTGGATAGGTGATGTCCCCTCCAGACTTGGAATGAAGCTGGCATAACGTCAGGATTCCTATTTAGAGTAGCCTGAAAAAGAGAAGAATATGCCTTTACTAGCCTGAAAAAGTGTCAATATAGCCTTGGTTTCAAGGCCTTAATTTTAAAACCGTACATCAGAATGCTCTGAAATTATGTGAGAGAAACACTGGATAGGTGATGTCTCCTCCAGACTTGAATGAAGCTGGATAACGTCAGGATTCCTATTTAGAGTAGCCTGAAAAAGAGAAGATATGCCTTTACTAGCCTGAAAAAGTGTCAATATAGCCTTGGTTTCAAGGCCTTAATTTTAAAACCGTACATCAGAATGCTCTGAAATTACCTGAGAGAAACACTGGATAGGTGATGTCTCCTCCAGACTTGGAATGAAGCTGGCATAACGTCAGGATTCCTATTTAGAGTAGCCTGAAAAAGAGAAGAATATGCCTTCTGAAAAGAGAAGAATATGCCTTTACTAGCCTGAAAAAGTGTCAATATAGCCTTGGTTTCAAGGCCTTAATTTTAAAACCGTACATCAGAATGCTCTGAAATTACCTGAGAGCAACACTGGATAGGTGATGTCCCCTCCAGACTTGGAATGAAGCTGGCATAACGTCAGGATTCCTATTAGAGTAGCCTGAAAAAGAGAAGAATATGCCTTCTGAAAAAGAGAAGAATATGCCTTTACTAGCCTGAAAAAGTGTCAATATAGCCTTGGTTTCAAGGCCTTAATTTTAAAACCGTACATCAGAATGCTCTGAAATTACCTGAGAGACACACTGGATAGGTGATGTCCCCACCAGACTTGGAATGAAGCTGGCAATAACGTCAGGATTCCTATTTAGAGTAGCCTGAAAAAGAGAAGAATATGCCTTCTGAAAAGAGAAGAATATGCCTTTACTAGCCTGAAAAAGTGTCAATATAGCCTTGGTTTCAAGGCCTTAATTTTAAAACCGTACATCAGAATGCTCTGAAATTACTTGAGAGACACACTGGATAGGTGATGTCTCCTCCAGACTTGGAATGAAGCTGGAATAACGTCAGGATTCCTATTTAGAGTAGCCTGAAAAAGAGAAGAATATGCCTTTACTAGCCTGAAAAAGTGTCAATATAGCCTTGGTTTCAAGGCCTTAATTTTAAAACCGTACATCAGAATGCTCTGAAATTACCTGAGAGACACACTGGATAGGTGATGTCCCCACCAGACTTGGAATGAAGCTGGCATAACGTCAGGATTCCTATTTAGAGTAGCCTGAAAAGAGAAGAATATGCCTTTACTAGCCTGAAAAAGTGTCAATATAGCCTTGGTTTCAAGGCCTTAATTTTAAAACCGTACATCAGAATGCTCTGAAATTACTTGAGAGACACACTGGATAGGTGATGTCTCCTCCAGACTTGGAATGAAGCTGGAATAACGTCAGGATTCCTATTTAGAGTAGCCTGAAAAAGAGAAGAATATGCCTTTACTAGCCTGAAAAAGTGTCAATATAGCCTTGGTTTCAAGGCCTTAATTTTAAAACCGTACATCAGAATGCTCTGAAATTACCTGAGAGAAACACTGGATAGGTGATGTCCCCACCAGACTTGGAATGAAGCTGGCATAACGTCAGGATTCCTATTTAGAGTAGCCTGAAAAAGAGAAGAATATGCCTTCTGAAAAGAGAAGAATATGCCTTTACTAGCCTGAAAAAGTGTCAATATAGCCTTGGTTTCAAGGCCTTAATTTTAAAACCGTACATCAGAATGCTCTGAAATTACCTGAGAGAAACACTGGATAGGATGTCCCCCTCCAGACTTGGAATGAAGCTGGCATAACGTCAGGATTCCTTTTTAGAGTAGCCTGAAAAAGAGAAATATGCCTTCTGAAAAAGAGAAAATATGCCTTTACTAGCCTGAAAAAGTGTCAATATAGCCTTGGTTTCAAGGCCTTAATTTAAAACCGTACATCAGAATGCTCTGAAATTACCTGAGAGAACACTGGATAGGTGATGTCTCCTCCAGACTTGGAATGAAGCTGGAATAACGTCAGGATTCCTTTTTTAGCCTGAGAGTAGCCTTCTGAAAAGAGAAGAATATGCCTTTACTAGCCTGAAAAGTGTCAATATAGCCTTGTTTCAAGGCTTTATTTAAACCGTACATCAGAATGCTCTGAAATTACCTGAGAAACACTGGATAGGTGATGTCCCCTCCAGACTTGGAATGAAGCTGGCATAACGTCAGGATTCCTATTTAGAGTAGCCTGAAAAAGAGAAGAATATGCCTTTACTAGCCTGAAAAAGTGTCAATATAGCCTTGGTTTCAAGGCCTTAATTTTAAAACCGTACATCAGAATGCTCTGAAATTACCTGAGAGAAACACTGGATAGGTGATGTCTCCTCCAGACTTGGAATGAAGCTGGAATAACGTCAGGATTCCTTTTAGAGTAGCCTGAAAAAGAGAAAATATGCCTTCTGAAAAGAGAAGAATATGCCTTTACTAGCCTGAAAAGTGTCAATATAGCCTTGGTTTCAAGGCCTTAATTTTAAAACCGTACATCAGAATGCTCTGAATTACCTGAGAAACACTGGATAGGTGATGTCCCCTCCAGACTTGGAATGAAGCTGGCATAACGTCAGGATTCCTATTTAGAGTAGCCTGAAAAAGAGAAGAATATGCCTTACTAGCCTGAAAAAGTGTCAATATAGCCTTGGTTTCAAGGCCTTAATTTTAAACCGTACATCAGAATGCTCTGAATTACCTGAGAGAAACACTGGATAGGTGATGTCTCCTCCAGACTTGGAATGAAGCTGGAATAACGTCAGGATTCCTATTTAGAGTAGCCTGAAAAGAGAAGAATATGCCTTTACTAGCCTGAAAAAGTGTCAAATAGCCTTGGTTTCAAGGCCTTAATTTTAAAACCGTACATCAGAATGCTCTGAAATTACCTGAGACACACTGGATAGGTGATGTCCCCACCAGACTTGGAATGAAGCTGGCATAACGTCAGGATTCCTATTTAAGTAGCCTGAAAAGAGAAGAATATGCCTTCTGAAAAAGAGAAGAATATGCCTTTACTAGCCTGAAAAAGTGTCAATATAGCCTTGGTTTCAAGGCCTTAATTTTAAAACCGTACATCAGAATGCTCTGAAATTACCTGAAGAACACTGGATAGGTGATGTCCCCTCCAGACTTGGAATGAAGCTGGCATAACGTCAGGATTCCTATTTAGAGTAGCCTGAAAAAGAGAAGATATGCCTTTACTAGCCTGAAAAGTGTCAATATAGCCTTGTTTCAAGGCCTTAATTTTAAAACCGTACATCAGAATGCTCTGAAATTACCTGAGAGAACACTGGATAGGTGATGTCTCCTCCAGACTTGGAATGAAGCTGGATAACGTCAGGATTCCTTTTTAGAGTAGCCTGAAAAAGAGAAGAATATGCCTTCTGAAAAGAGAGAATATGCCTTTACTAGCCTGAAAAAGTGTCAATATAGCCTTGGTTTTAGGCCTTAATTTTAAACCGTACATCAGAATGCTCTGAAATTACCTGAGAGACACACTGGATAGGTGATGTCTCCTCCAGACTTGGAATGAAGCTGGCATAACGTCAGGATTCCTATTTAGAGTAGCCTGAAAAAGAAAGAATATGCCTTCTGAAAAAGAGAAGAATATGCCTTTACTAGCCTGAAAAAGTGTCAATATAGCCTTGGTTTCAAGGCCTTAATTTTAAAACCGTACATCGAATGCTCTGAAATTACCTGGAGACACACACTGGATAGGTGATGTCTCCTCCAGACTTGGAATGAAGCTGGAATAACGTCAGGATTCCTATTTAGAGTAGCCTGAAAAAGAGAAGAATATGCCTTTACTAGCCTGAAAAAGTGTCAATATAGCCTTGGTTTCAAGGCCTTAATTTTAAAACCGTACATCAGATGCTCTGAATTACCTGAGAGACACTGGATAGGTGATGTCTCCTCCAGACTTGGAATGAAGCTGGAATAACGTCAGGATTTCCTATTTAGAGTAGCCTGAAAAAGAGAAGAATATGCCTTTACTAGCCTGAAAAAGTGTCAATATAGCCTTGGTTTCAAGGCCTTAATTTTAAAACCGTACATCAGAATGCTCTGAAATTACCTGAGAGACACACTGGATAGGTGATGTCTCCTCCAGACTTGGAATGAAGCTGGCATAACGTCAGGATTCCTATTTAGAGTAGCCTGAAAAGAGAAGAATATGCCTTCTGAAAAAGAGAAGAATATGCCTTTACTAGCTGAAAAAGTGTCAATATAGCCTTGGTTTCAAGGCCTTAATTTTAAAACCGTACAGAATGCTCTGAAATTACCTGAGAGAACACTGGATAGGTGATGTCCCCTCCAGACTTGGAATGAAGCTGGCATAACGTCAGGATTCCTATTTAGAGTAGCCTGAAAAAGAGAAATATGCCTTTACTAGCCTGAAAAAGTGTCAATATAGCCTTGGTTTCAAGGCCTTAATTTTAAAACCGTACATCAGAATGCTCTGAAATTACCTGAGAGACACACTGGATAGGTGATGTCTCCTCCGACTTGGAATGAAGCTGGCATAACGTCAGGATTCCTATTTAGAGTAGCCTGAAAAGAGAAGAATATGCCTTTACTAGCCTGAAAAAGTGTCAATATAGCCTTGGTTTCAAGGCCTTAATTTTAAAACCGTACATCAGAATGCTCTGAAATTACCTGAGAGAACACACTGGAGGTGATGTCTCCTCCAGACTTGGAATGAAGCTGGATAACGTCAGGATTCTATTTAGAGTAGCCTGAAAAGAGAAGAATATGCCTTTACTAGCCTGAAAAAGTGTCAATATAGCCTTGGTTTCAAGGCCTTAATTTTAAAACCGTACATCAGAATGCTCTGAAATTACCTGAGAGAAACACTGGATAGGTGATGTCCCCACCAGACTTGGAATGAAGCTGGCATAACGTCAGGATTCCTTTTTAGAGTAGCCTGAAAAAGAGAAGAATATGCCTTCTGAAAAAGAGAGAATATGCCTTTACTAGCCTGAAAAGTGTCAATATAGCCTTGGTTTCAAGGCCTTAATTTTAAAACCGTACATCAGAATGCTCTGAAATACCTGAGAGAAACACTGGATAGGTGATTCCCCCACCGACTTGGAATGAAGCT
Source organism: Etheostoma spectabile (assembly GCF_008692095.1). Classification (NCBI taxonomy): domain Eukaryota; kingdom Metazoa; phylum Chordata; class Actinopteri; order Perciformes; family Percidae; genus Etheostoma; species Etheostoma spectabile. The sequence goes on from NW_022603621.1 coordinate 31,308, forward strand.
GGCATAACGTCAGGATTCCTATTTAGAGTAGCCTGAAAAAGAGAAGAATATGCCTTTACTAGCCTGAAAAAGTGTCATATAGCCTTGGTTTCAAGGCCTTAATTTTAAAACCGTACATCAGAATGCTCTGAAATACCTGAGAGACACACTGGATAGGTGATGTCCCCTCCAGACTTGGAATGAAGCTGGAATAACGTCAGGATTCCTATTTAGAGTAGCCTGAAAAAGAGAAGAAATGCCTTTACTAGCCTGAAAAAGTGTCAATATAGCCTTGGTTTCAAGGCCTTAATTTTAAACCGTACATCAGAATGCTCTGAAATTACCTGAGAGACACACTGGATAGGTGATGTCTCCTCCAGACTTGGAATGAAGCTGGAATAACGTCAGGATTCCTTTTTAGAGTAGCCTGAAAAAGAGAAGAATATGCCTTTACTAGCCTGAAAAAGTGTCAATATAGCCTTGGTTTCAAGGCCTTAATTTTAAAACCGTACATCAGAATGCTCTGAAATTACCTGAGAGAACACTGGATAGGTGATGTCCCCACCAGACTTGGAATGAAGCTGGCATAACGTCAGGATTCCTATTTAGAGTAGCCTGAAAAGAGAAGAATATGCCTTCTGAAAAAGAGAAGAAATGCCTTTACTAGCCTGAAAAGTGTCAATATAGCCTTGGTTTCAAGGCCTTAATTTTAAAACCGTACATCAGAATGCTCTGAAATTACCTGAGAGACACTGGATAGGTGATGTCTCCTCCAGACTTGGAATGAAGCTGGCATAACGTCAGGATTCCTATTTAGAGTAGCCTGAAAAAGAGAAAATATGCCTTCTGAAAAAGAAGAATTCTTTACTAGCCTGAAAAAGTGTCAATATAGCCTTGGTTTCAGGCCTTAATTTTAAAACCGTACATCAGAATGCTCTGAATTACCTGAGAGACACACTGGATAGGTGATGTCTCCTCCAGACTTGGAATGAAGCTGGAATAACGTCAGGATTCCTATTTAGAGTAGCCTGAAAAAGAGAAGAATATGCCTTTACTAGCCTGAAAAAGTGTCAATATAGCCTTGGTTTCAAGGCCTTAATTTAAAAACCGTACATCAGAAATGCTCTGAAATTACCTGAGAGACACACTGGATAGGTGATGTCTCCTCCAGACTTGGAATGAAGCTGGCATAACGTCAGGATTCCTTTTTAGAGTAGCCTGAAAAAGAAAATATGCCTTCTGAAAAAGAGAAGTATGCCTTTACTAGCCTGAAAAAGTGTCATATAGCCTTGGTTTCAAGGCCTTAATTTTAAAACCGTACATCAGAATGCTCTGAAATTACCTGAGAGAAACACTGGATAGGTGATGTCCCCTCCAGACTTGGAATGAAGCTGGCATAACGTCAGGATTCCTATTTAGAGTAGCCTGAAAAAGAGAAGAATATGCCTTTACTAGCCTGAAAAAGTGTCAATATAGCTTGGTTTCAAGGCCTTAATTTTAAAACCGTACATCAGATGCTCTGAAATTACTGAGAGACACACTGGATAGGTGATGTCTCCCCCAGACTTGGAATGAAGCTGGAATAACGTCAGGATTCCTTTTTAGAGTAGCCTGCCTGAAAAAAAGAAGAATATGCCTTTACTAGCCTGAAAAAGTGTCAATATAGCCTTGGTTTCAGGCCTTAATTTAAAAACCGTACATCAGAATGCTCTGAAATTACCTGAGAGACACACTGGATAGGTGATGTCTCCACCAGACTTGGAATGAAGCTGGCATAACGTCAGGATCCTTTTTAGAGTAGCCTGAAAAAGAGAGAATATGCCTTTACTAGCCTGAAAAAGTGTCAATATAGCCTTGGTTTCAAGGCCTTAATTTTTAAAACCGTACATCAGAATGCTCTGAAATTACCTGAGAGAAACACTGGATAGGTGATGTCCCCACCAGACTTGGAATGAAGCTGGCATAACGTCAGGATTCCTATTTAGAGTAGCCTGAAAAAGAGAAGAATATGCCTTTAAAAGAGAAGAATAGCCTTTACTACAAAGTCAATATAGCCTTGGTTTCAAGGCCTTAATTTTAAAACCGTACATCAGAATGCTCTGAAATTACCTGAGAGACACACTGGATAGGTGATGTCTCCCAGACTTGGAATGAAGCTGGCATAACGTCAGATTCCTATTTAGAGTAGCCTGAAAAAGAGAAGAATATGCCTTCTGAAAGAGAAAATATGCTTTACTAGCCTGAAAAAGTGTCAATATAGCCTTGGTTTCAAGGCCTTAATTTTAAAACCGTACATCAGAATGCTCTGAATTACCTGAGAGACACACTGGATAGGTGATGTCTCCACCAGACTTGGAATGAAGCTGGATAACGTCAGGATTCCTTTTAGAGTAGCCTGAAAAAGAGAAGAATATGCCTTCTGAAAAAGAGAAGAATATGCCTTTACTAGCCTGAAAAAGTGTCAATATAGCCTTGGTTTCAAGGCCTTAATTTTAAAACCGTACATCAGAATGCTCTGAAATTACCTGAGAGACACACTGGATAGGTGATGTCCCCTCCAGACTTGGAATGAAGCTGGCATAAACGTCAGGATTCCTATTTAGAGTAGCCTGAAAAAAGAATATGCCTTCTGAAAAGAGAAGAATATGCCTTTACTAGCCTGAAAAAGTGTCAATATAGCCTTGGTTTCAAGGCCTTAATTTTAAAACCGTACATCAGAATGCTCTGAAATTACCTGAGAGACACACTGGATAGGTGATGTCCTCTCCAGACTTGGAATGAAGCTGGAATAACGTCAGGATTCCTATTTAGAGTAGCCTGAAAAAAGAGAAGATATGCCTTTACTAGCCTGAAAAAGTGTCAATATAGCCTTGGTTTCAAGGCCTTAATTTTAAACCGTACACAGAATGCTCTGAAATACCTGAGAGACACACTGGATAGGTGATGTCTCCCCAGACTTGGAATGAAGCTGGCATAACGTCAGGATTCCTATTTAGAGTAGCCTGAAAAGAGAAGAATATGCCTTCTGAAAAAGAGAAGAATATGCCTTTACTAGCCTGAAAAAGTGTCAATATAGCCTTGGTTTCAAGGCCTTAATTTTAAAACCGTACATCAGAATGCTCTGAAATTACCTGAGAGAAACACTGGATAGGTGATGTCCCTCCAGACTTGGAATGAAGCTGGCATAACGTCAGGATTCCTATTTAGAGTAGCCTGAAAAGAGAAGAATATGCCTTTACTAGCCTGAAAAAGTGTCAATAGCCTTGGTTTCAAGGCCTTAATTTTAAAACCGTACATCAGAATGCTCTGAATTACCTGAGAGACACACTGGATAGGTGATGTCCCCACCAGACTTGGAATGAAGCTGGCATAACGTCAGGATTCCTATTTGAGTAGCCTGAAAAAGAGAAGAATATGCCTTTACTAGCCTGAAAAGTGTCAATATAGCCTTGGTTTCAAGCCTTAATTTTAAAACCGTACATCAGAATGCTCTGAAATTACCTGAGAGACACTGGATAGGTGATGTCTCCTCCAGACTTGGAATGAAGCTGGAATAACGTCAGGATTCCTTTTTAGAGTAGCCTGAAAAAGAGAAGAATATGCCTTTACTAGCCTGAAAAAGTGTCAATATAGCCTTGGTTTCAAGCCTTATTTTAAAACCGTACATCAGAATGCTCTGAAATTACCTGAGAGACACACTGGATAGGTGATGTCTCCCCCAGACTTGGAATGAAGCTGGCATAACGTCAGGATTCCTATTTAGAGTAGCCTGAAAAAGAGAAGAATATGCCTTCTGAAAAAGAGAAGAATATGCCTTACTAGCCTGAAAAAGTGTCAATATAGCCTTGGTTTCAAGGCCTTAATTTTAAAACCGTACATCAGAATGCTCTGAATTACCTGAGAGAAACACTGGATAGGTGATGTCTCCACCAGACTTGGAATGAAGCTGGAATAACGTCAGGATTCCTTTTTAGAGTAGCCTGAAAAGAGAAGAATATGCCTTCTGAAAAAGAGAAGAATATGCCTTTACTAGCCTGAAAAGTGTCAATATAGCCTTGGTTTCAAGGCCTTAATTTTAAAACCGTACATCAGAATGCTCTGAAATTACCTGAGAGACACACTGGATAGGTGATGTCTCCCCAGACTTGGAATGAAGCTGGAATAACGTCAGGATTCCTATTTAAGTACCTGAAAAGAGAATCGCTTCTGAAAAAGAGAAGAATATGCCTTTACTAGCCTGAAAAAGTGTCAATATAGCCTTGGTTTCAAGGCCTTATTTTAAAACCGTACATCAGAATGCTCTGAAATTACCTGAGAGACACCTGGATAGGTGATGTCTCCTCCAGACTTGGAATGAAGCTGGAATAACGTCAGGATTCCTTTTTAGAGTAGCCTGAAAAAGAGAAGAATATGCCTTTACTAGCCTGAAAATGTCAATATAGCCTTGGTTTCAAGGCCTTAATTTTAAAACCGTACATCAGAATGCTCTGAAATTACCTGAGAGAAACACTGGATAGGTGATGTCTCCCCAGACTTGGAATGAAGCTGGCATAACGTCAGGATTCCTATTTAGAGTAGCCTGAAAAAGAGAAGAATATGCCTTTACTAGCCTGAAAAGTGTCAATATAGCCTTGGTTTCAAGGCCTTAATTTTAACCGTACATCAGAATGCTCTGAAATTACCTGAGAGACACACTGGATAGGTGATGTCTCCTCCAGACTTGGAATGAAGCTGGCATAACGTCAGGATTCCTATTTAGAGTAGCCTGAAAAAGAGAAGAATATGCCTTTACTAGCCTGAAAAAGTCAATATAGCCTTGGTTTCAAGCCTTAATTTTAAAACCGTACATCAGAATGCTCTGAAATTACCTGAGAGAAACACTGGATAGGTGATGTCCCACCAGACTTGGAATGAAGCTGGCATAACGTCAGGATTCCTATTTAGAGTAGCCTGAAAAAGAGAAGAATATGCCTTCTGAAAAAGAGAAATATGCCTTTACTAGCCTGAAAAAGTGTCAATATAGCCTTGGTTTAAGGCCTTAATTTTAAAACCGTACATCAGAATGCTCTGAAATTACCTGGAGACACACTGGATAGGTGATGTCTCCTCCAGACTTGGAATGAAGCTGGATAACGTCAGGATTCCTATTTAGAGTAGCCTGAAAAAGAGAAGAATATGCCTTTACTAGCCTGAAAAAGTGTCAATATAGCCTTGGTTTCAAGGCCTTAATTTTAAAACGTACATCAGAATGCTCTGAAATTACCTGAGAGAAACACTGGATAGGTGATGTCCTCCTCCAGACTTGGAATGAAGCTGGAATAACGTCAGGATTCCTATTTAGAGTAGCCTGAAAGAGAAGAATATGCCTTTACTAGCCTGAAAAAGTGTCAATATAGCCTTGGTTTCAAGGCCTTATTTTTAAAACCGTACATCAGAATGCTCTGAAATTACCTGAGACACACTGGATAGGTGATGTCTCCTCCAGACTTGGAATGAAGCTGGCATAACGTCAGGATTCCTTTTAGAGTAGCCTGAAAAAGAGAAGAATATGCCTTCTGAAAAAGAGAGCTATGCCTTTACTAGCCTGAAAAGTGTCATATAGCCTTGGTTTCAAGGCCTTAATTTTAAAACCGTACATCAGAATGCTCTGAATTACCTGAGAGACACACTGGATAGGTGATGTCTCCTCCAGACTTGGAATGAGCTGGAATAACGTCAGGATTCCTTTTAGAGTAGCCTGAAAAAGAGAAGAATATGCCTTTACTAGCCTGAAAAAGTGTCAATATAGCCTTGGTTTCAGGCCTTAATTTTAAAACCGTACATCAGAATGCTCTGAAATTACCTGAGAGACACACTGGATAGGTGATGTCCCCTCCAGACTTGGAATGAAGCTGGAATAACGTCAGGATTCCTTTTTTAGAGTACTGAAAAAGAGAAGAATATGCCTTTACTAGCCTGAAAAAGTGTCAATATAGCCTTGGTTTCAAGGCCTTAATTTTAAAACCGTACATCAGAATGCTCTGAAATTACCTGAGAGACCACTGGATAGGTGATGTCTCCTCCAGACTTGGAATGAAGCTGGCATAACGTCAGGATTCCTATTTAGAGTAGCCTGAAAAAGAGAAGATATGCCTTTACTAGCCTGAAAAAGTGTCAATATAGCCTTGGTTTCAAGGCCTTAATTTTAAAACCGTACATCAGAATGCTCTGAAATTACCTGAGAGAAACACTGGATAGGTGATGTCCCCCCAGACTTGGAATGAAGCTGGCATAACGTCAGGATTCCTATTTAGAGTAGCCTGAAAGAGAAGAATATGCCTTCTGAAAGAAGAATATGCTTTACTAGCCTGAAAAAGTGTCAATATAGCCTGGTTTCAAGGCCTTAATTTTAAAACCGTACATCAGAATGCTCTGAAATTACCTGAGAGACACACTGGATAGTGATGTCCCCTCCAGACTTGGAATGAAGCTGGCATAACGTCAGGATTCCTATTTAGAGTAGCCTGAAAAAGAGAAGAATATGCCTTCTAAAAAGACCTTACTAGCCTGAAAAAGTGTCAATATAGCCTTGGTTTCAAGGCCTTAATTTTAAAACCGTACATCAGAATGCTCTGAAATTACCTGAGAGACACACTGGATAGGTGATGTCTCCTCCAGACTTGGAATGAAGCTGGATAACGTCAGGATTCTATTTAGAGTAGCCTGAAAAAGAGAAGAATATGCCTTTACTAGCCTGAAAAAGTGTCAATATAGCCTTGGTTTCAAGGCCTTAATTTTAAAACGTACATCAGAATGCTCTGAAATTACCTGAGAGAACACTGGATAGGTGATGTCCCCACCAGACTTGGAATGAAGCTGAATAACGTCAGGATTCCTTTTTAGAGTAGCTTGAAAAAGAGAAGAATATGCCTTTACTAGCCTGAAAAAGTGTCAATATAGCCTTGGTTTCAAGGCCTTAATTTTAAAACCGTACATCAGAATGCTCTGAATTACCTGAGAGACCACTGGATAGGTGATGTCTCCCCAGACTTGAATGAAGCTGGAATAACGTAGGATTCCTTTTAGAGTAGCCTGAAAAAGAGAAATATGCCTTCTGAAAAAGAGAAGAATATGCCTTTACTAGCCTGAAAAAGTGTCAATATAGCCTTGGTTTCAAGGCCTTAATTTTAAACCGTACATCAGAATGCTCTGAAATTACCTGAGAGAAACACTGGATAGGTGATGTCCCCACCAGACTTGGAATGAAGCTGGCATAACGTCAGATTCCTATTTAGAGTAGCCTGAAAAAGAGAAGAATATGCCTTTACTAGCCTGAAAAAGTGTCAATATAGCCTTGGTTTCAAGGCCTAATTTTAAAACCGTACATCAGAATGCTCTGAAATTACCTGAGAGACACACTGGATAGGTGATGTCTCCTCCAGACTTGGAATGAAGCTGGAATAACGTCAGGATTCCTTTTTAGAGTAGCCTGAAAAAAGAATATGCCTTTACTAGCCTGAAAAAGTGTCAATATAGCCTTGGTTTCAAGGCCTTATTTTAAAACCGTACATCAGAATGCTCTGAAATTACCTGAGAGAACACACTGTAGGTGATGTCTCCTCCAGACTTGGAATGAAGCTGGCATAACGTCAGGATTCTATTTAGAGTAGCCTGAAAAAGAGAAGAATATGCTTGAAAAGAGAAGAATATGCCTTTACTACCTGAAAAGTGTCAATATAGCCTTGGTTTCAAGGCCTTAATTTTAAAACCGTACATCAGAATGCTCTGAAATTACCTGAGAGACACACTGGATAGGTGATGTCCCCACCAGACTTGGAATGAAGCTGGCATAACGTCAGGATTCCTATTTAGAGTAGCCTGAAAAGAGAAGAATATGCCTTTACTAGCCTGAAAAAGTGTCAATATAGCCTTGTTTTCAAGGCCTTAATTTTAAAACCGTACATCAGAATGCTCTGAAATTACCTGAGAGACACACTGGATAGGTGAGTCTCCTCCAGACTTGGAATGAAGCTGGAATAACGTCAGGATTCCTATTTAGAGTAGCCTGAAAAAGAGAAGATATGCCTTTACTAGCCTGAAAAAGTGTCAATATAGCCTGGTTTCAAGGCCTTAATTTTAAACCGTACATCAGAATGCTCTGAAATTACCTGAGAGACACACTGGATAGGTGATGTCCCCACCAGACTTGGAATGAAGCTGGCATAACGTCAGGATTCCTATTTAGAGTAGCCTGAAAAAGAAGAATATGCCTTCTGAAAAGAGAAGAATATGCCTTTACTAGCCTGAAAAAGTGTCAATATAGCCTTGGTTTCAAGGCCTTAATTTTAAAACCGTACATCAGAATGCTCTGAAATTACCTGAGAGAAACACTGGATAGGTGATGTCCCCCAGACTTGGAATGAAGCTGGCATAACGTCAGGATTCCTATTTAGAGTAGCCTGAAAAGAGAAGAATATGCCTTTACTAGCCTGAAAAGTGTCAATATAGCTTGGTTTCAAGGCCTTAATTTAAAACCGTACATCAGAATGCTCTGAAATTACCTGAGAGACACACTGGATAGGTGATGTCTCCTCCAGACTTGGAATGAAGCTGGCATAACGTCAGGATTCCTTTTTAAAAAGAGAGTATGCCTGAAAAAGAAGAATATGCCTTTACTAGCCTGAAAAAGTGTCAATATAGCCTTGGTTTCAAGGCCTTAATTTTAAAACCGTACATCAGAATGCTCTGAAATTACCTGAGAGACACACTGGATAGGTGATGTCTCCTCCAGACTTGGAATGAAGCTGGAATAACGTCAGGATTCCTATTTAGAGTAGCCTGAAAAAGAGAATATGCTTCTGAAAAAGAAGATATGCCTTTACTAGCCTGAAAAAGTGTCAATATAGCCTTGGTTTCAAGGCCTTAATTTTAAAACCGTACATCAGAATGCTCTGAAATTACCTGAGAGAAACACACTGGATAGGTGATGTCTCCTCCAGACTTGGAATGAAGCTGGCATAACGTCAGGATTCCTATTTAGAGTAGCCTGAAAAAGAGAAGAATATGCCTTCTGAAAGAGAAGAATATGCCTTTAGACCTGAAAAGTGTCAATATAGCCTTGGTTTCAAGGCCTTAATTTTAAAACCCGTACATCAGAATGCTCTGAAATTACCTGAGAGAAACACTGATAGGTGATGTCTCCCCCAGACTTGGAATGAAGCTGGAATAACGTCAGGATTCCTATTTAGAGTAGCCTGAAAAGAGAAGAATATGCCTTCTGAAAAGAGAAGAATATGCCTTTACTAGCCTGAAAAGTGTCATATAGCCTTGGTTTCAAGGCCTTAATTTTAAAACCGTACATCAGAATGCTCTGAAATTACTTGAGAGACAACACTGGATAGTGATGTCCCCTCCAGACTTGGAATGAAGCTGGCATAACGTCAGGATTCCTATTTAGAGTAGCCTGAAAAAGAGAAGAATATGCCTTTACTAGCCTGAAAAGTGTCAATATAGCCTTGGTTTCAGGCCTTAATTTTAAAACCGTACATCAGAATGCTCTGAAATTACCTGAGAGAAAACACTGGATAGGTGATGTCTCCTCCGACTTGGAATGAAGCTGGAATAACGTCAGATTCCTTTTAGAGTAGCCTGAAAAAGAGAAGAATATGCCTTCTGAAAAGAGAAGAATATGCCTTTACTAGCCTGAAAAAGTGTCAATATAGCCTTGGTTTCAAGGCCTTAATTTAAACCGTACATCAGAATGCTCTGAAATTACTTGAGAGACACACTGGATAGGTGATGTCTCCTCCAGACTTGGAATGAAGCTGGAATAACGTCAGGATTCCTATTTAGAGTGCCTGAAAAAGAGAAGAATATGCCTTTACTAGCCTGAAAAAGTGTCAATATAGCCTTGGTTTCAAGGCCTTAATTTTAAAACCGTACATCAGAATGCTCTGAAATTACCTGAGAGACACACTGGATAGGTGATGTCTCCTCCAGACTTGGAATGAAGCTGGATAACGTCAGGATTCCTATTTAGAGTAGCCTGAAAAAGAGAAGAATATGCCTTTACTAGCCTGAAAAAGTGTCAATATAGCCTTGGTTTCAAGGCCTTAATTTTAAAACCGTACATCAGAATGCTCTGAAATTACCTGAGAGACACACTGGATAGGTGATGTCTCCACCAGACTTGGAATGAAGCTGGCATAACGTCAGGATTCCTATTTAGAGTAGCCTGAAAAAGAGAAGAATATGCCTTACTAGCCTGAAAAAGTGTCAATATAGCCTTGGTTTCAAGGCCTAATTTTAAAACCGTACATCAGAATGCTCTGAAATTACCTGAGAGAAACACTGGATAGGTGATGTCTCCTCCAGACTTGGAATGAAGCTGGCATAACGTCAGGATTCCTATTTAGAGTAGCCTGAAAAAGAGAAGAATATGCCTTCTGAAAAAGAGAAGAATATGCCTTTACTAGCCTGAAAAAGTGTCAATATAGCCTTGGTTTCAAGGCCTTAATTTTAAAACCGTACATCAGAATGCTCTGAAATTATGTGAGAGACAACTGGATAGGTGATGTCTTCCAGACTTGGAATGAAGCTGGCATAACGTCAGGATTTCTATTTAGAGTAGCCTGAAAAAGAGAAGAATATGCCTTTACTAGCCTGAAAAAGTGTCAATATAGCCTTGGTTTCAAGGCCCTAATTTTAAAACCGTACATCAGAATGCTCTGAAATTACCTGAGAGAAACACTGGATAGGTGATGTCCCACCAGACTTGGAATAAAGCTGGATAAGTCAGGATTCCTATTTAGAGTAGCCTGAAAAAGAGAAGAATATGCCTTTACTAGCCTGAAAAAGTGTCAATATAGCCTTGGTTTCAAGGCCTTAATTTTAAAACGTACATCAGAATGCTCTGAAATTACCTGAGAGAAACACTGGATAGGTGATGTCCCACCAGACTTGGAATGAAGTGGCATAACGTCAGGATTCCTATTTAGAGTAGCCTGAAAAAAGAGAAGAATATGCCTTCTGAAAAAGAGAAGAATATGCCTTTACTAGCCTGAAAAAGTGTCAATATAGCCTTGGTTTTAAGGCCCTAATTTTAAAACCGTACATCAGAATGCTCTGAAATTATGAGAGACACATGGATAGGTGATGTCTCCTCCAGACTTGGAATGAAGCTGGCATAACGTCAGGATTCTATTTAGAGTAGCCTGAAAAAGAGAAGAATATGCCTTTACTAGCCTGAAAAAGTGTCAATATAGCCTTGGTTTCAAGGCCTTAATTTTAAAACCGTACATCAGAATGCTCTGAAATTACCTGAGAGAAACACTGGATAGGTGATGTCCCCACCAGACTTGGAATGAAGCTGGCATAACGTCAGGATTCTATTTAGAGTAGCCTGAAAAAGAGAAGAATATGCCTTCTGAAAAAGAGAAGAATGCCTTTACTAGCCTGAAAAAGTGTCAATATAGCCTTGGTTTCAAGGCCTAATTTTAAAACCGTACATCAGAATGCTCTGAAATTAGTGAGAGACACACTGGATAGGTGATGTCTCCTCCAGACTTGGAATGAAGCTGGCATAACGTCAGGATTTCTATTTAGAGTAGCCTGAAAAAGAGAAGAATATGCCTTTACTAGCCTGAAAAAGTGTCAATATAGCCTTGGTTTCAAGGCCTTAATTTTAAAACCGTACATCAGAATGCTCTGAAATTACCTGAGAGAAACACTGGATAGGTGATGTCCCTCCAGACTTGGAATGAAGCTGGCATAACGTCAGGATTCCTATTTAGAGTAGCCTGAAAAAGAGAAGAATATGCCTTTACTAGCCTGAAAAAGTGTCAATATAGCCTTGGTTTCAAGGCCTTAATTTTAAAACCGTACATCAGAATGCTCTGAAATTACCTGAGAGAAACACTGGATAGGTGATGTCCCCACCAGACTTGGAATGAAGCTGGCATAACGTCAGGATTCCTATTTAGAGTAGCCTGAAAAAGAGAAGAATATGCCTTCTGAAAAAGAGAAGAATATGCCTTTACTAGCCTGAAAAAGTGTCAATATAGCCTTGGTTTCAAGGCCTTAATTTTAAAACCGTACATCAGAATGCTCTGAAATTATGTGAGAGACACACTGGATAGGTGATGTCTCCTCCAGACTTGGAATGAAGCTGGCATAACGTCAGGATTCCTATTTAGAGTAGCCTGAAAAAGAGAAGAATATGCCTCTGAAAAAGAGAAGAATATGCCTTTACTAGCCTGAAAAAGTGTCAATATAGCCTTGGTTTCAAGGCCTAATTTTAAAACCGTACATCAGAATGCTCTGAAATTACCTGAGAGACACACTGGATAGGTGATGTCTCCTCCAGACTTGGAATGAAGCTGGCATAACGTCAGGATTCTATTTAGAGTAGCCTGAAAAAGAGAAGAATATGCCTTTACTAGCCTGAAAAAGTGTCAATATAGCCTTGGTTTCAAGGCCTAATTTTAAAACCGTACATCAGAATGCTCTGAAATTATGTGAGAGAAACACTGGATAGGTGATGTCCCACCCAGACTTGGAATGAAGCTGGCATAACGTCAGGATTCCTATTAGAGTAGCCTGAAAAAGAGAAGAATATGCCTTCTGAAAAAGAGAAGAATATGCCTTTACTAGCCTGAAAAAGTGTCAATATAGCCTTGGTTTCAAGGCCTTAATTTTAAAACCGTACATCAGAATGCTCTGAAATTACCTGAGAGACACACTGGATAGGTGATGTCTCCTCCAGACTTGGAATGAAGCTGGCATAACGTCAGGATTCCTATTTAGAGTAGCCTGAAAAAGAGAAGAATATGCCTTCTGAAAAAGAGAAGAATATGCCTTTACTAGCCTGAAAAAGTGTCAATATAGCCTTGGTTTCAAGGCCTTAATTTTAAAACCGTACATCAGAATGCTCTGAAATTACCTGAGAGACACACTGGATAGGTGATGTCTCCTCCAGACTTGGAATGAAGCTGGCATAACGTCAGGATTCCTATTTAGAGTAGCCTGAAAAAGAGAAGAATATGCCTTTACTAGCCTGAAAAAGTGTCAATATAGCCTTGGTTTCAAGGCCTAATTTTAAAACCGTACATCAGAATGCTCTGAAATTACCTGAGAGAAACACTGGATAGGTGATGTCCCTCCAGACTTGGAATGAAGCTGGCATAACGTCAGGATTCCTATTTAGAGTAGCCTGAAAAAGAGAAGAATATGCCTTTACTAGCCTGAAAAAGTGTCAATATAGCCTTGGTTTTAAGGCCCTAATTTTAAAACCGTACATCAGAATGCTCTGAAATTATGTGAGAGAAACACTGGATAGGTGATGTCTCCTCCAGACTTGGAATTAAGCTGGCATAACGTCAGGATTCCTATTTAGAGTAGCCTGAAAAAGAGAAGAATATGCCTTCTGAAAAAGAGAAGAATATGCCTTTACTAGCCTGAAAAAGTGTCAATATAGCCTTGGTTTCAAGGCCTTAATTTTAAAACCGTACATCAGAATGCTCTGAAATTATGTGAGAGAAACACTGGATAGGTGATGTCTCCTCCAGACTTGGAATGAAGCTGGCATAACGTCAGGATTCCTATTTAGAGTAGCCTGAAAAAGAGAAGAATATGCCTTTGAAAAAGAGAAGAATATGCCTTTACTAGCCTGAAAAAGTGTCAATATAGCCTTGGTTTCAAGGCCTTAATTTTAAAACCGTACATCAGAATGCTCTGAAATTATGTGAGAGACACACTGGATAGGTGATGTCTCCTCCAGACTTGGAATGAAGCTGGCATAACGTCAGGATTCCTATTTAGAGTAGCCTGAAAAAGAGAGAAGAATATGCCTTACTAGCCTGAAAAAGTGTCAATATAGCCTTGGTTTCAAGGCCTTAATTTTAAAACCGTACATCAGAATGCTCTGAAATTACCTGAGAGAAACACTGGATAGGTGATGTCCCACCAGACTTGGAATGAAGCTGGCATAACGTCAGGATTCTATTTAGAGTAGCCTGAAAAAGAGAAGAATATGCCTTTACTAGCCTGAAAAAGTGTCAATATAGCCTTGGTTTCAAGGCCTTAATTTTAAAACCGTACATCAGAATGCTCTGAAATTACCTGAGAGAAACACTGGATAGGTGATGTCTCCTCCAGACTTGGAATGAAGCTGGCATAACGTCAGGATTCCTATTTAGAGTAGCCTGAAAAAGAGAAGAATATGCCTTTACCTTTACTAGCCTGAAAAAGTGTCAATATAGCCTTGGTTTCAAGGCCTTAATTTTAAAACCGTACATCAGAATGCTCTGAAATTATGAGAGAAACACTGGATAGGTGATGTCTCCACCAGACTTGGAATGAAGCTGGCATAACGTCAGGATTTCTATTTAGAGTAGCCTGAAAAAGAAGAATATGCCTTCTGAAAAAGAGAAGAATATGCCTTTACTAGCCTGAAAAAGTGTCAATATAGCCTTGGTTTCAAGGCCTTAATTTTAAAACCGTACATCAGAATGCTCTGAAATTATGTGAGAGAAACACTGGATAGGTGATGTCCCACAGACTTGGAATGAAGCTGGCATAACGTCAGGATTCCTATTTAGAGTAGCCTGAAAAAGAGAAGAATATGCCTTCTGAAAAAGAGAAGAATATGCCTTTACTAGCCTGAAAAAGTGTCAATATAGCCTTGGTTTCAAGGCCCTAATTTTAAAACCGTACATCAGAATGCTCTGAAATTATGAGAGACAACACTGGATAGGTGATGTCTCCTCCAGACTTGGAATGAAGCTGGCATAACGTCAGGATTCCTATTTAGAGTAGCCTGAAAAAGAGAAGAATATGCCTTCTGACTAGCCTGAAAAAGTGTCAATATAGCCTTGGTTCAAGGCCTTAATTTTAAAACCGTACATCAGAATGCTCTGAAATTACTGAGAGAACACTGGATAGGTGATGTCCCCACCAGACTTGGAATGAAGCTGGCATAACGTCAGGATTCCTATTTAGAGTAGCCTGAAAAAGAGAAGAATATGCCTTTACTAGCCTGAAAAAGTGTCAATATAGCCTTGGTTTCAAGGCCTTAATTTTAAAACCGTACATCAGAATGCTCTGAAATTACCTGAGAGAAACACTGGATAGGTGATGTCCCACCAGACTTGGAATGAAGCTGGCATAACGTCAGGATTCCTATTTAGAGTAGCCTGAAAAAGAGAAGAATATGCCTTCTGAAAAAGAGAAGAATATGCCTTTACTAGCCTGAAAAAGTGTCAATATAGCCTTGGTTTCAAGGCCTTAATTTTAAAACCGTACATCAGAATGCTCTGAAATTACCTGAGAGAAACACTGGATAGGTGATGTCTCCCAGACTTGGAATGAAGCTGGCATAACGTCAGGATTCCTATTTAGAGTAGCCTGAAAAAGAGAAGAATATGCCTTGAAAAAGAGAAGAATATGCCTTTACTAGCCTGAAAAAGTGTCAATATAGCCTTGGTTTCAAGGCCTTAATTTTAAAACCGTACATCAGAATGCTCTGAAATTACCTGAGAGACACACTGGATAGGTGATGTCCCTCCAGACTTGGAATGAAGCTGGCATAACGTCAGGATTTCTATTTAGAGTAGCCTGAAAAAGAGAAGAATATGCCTTTACTAGCCTGAAAAAGTGTCAATATAGCCTTGGTTTCAAGGCCTTAATTTTAAAACCGTACATCAGAATGCTCTGAAATTACCTGAGAGAAACACTGGATAGGTGATGTCCCACCAGACTTGGAATGAAGCTGGCATAACGTCAGGATTCCTATTTAGAGTAGCCTGAAAAAGAGAAGAATATGCCTTCTGAAAAAGAGAAGAATATGCCTTTACTAGCCTGAAAAAGTGTCAATATAGCCTTGGTTTCAAGGCCTTAATTTTAAAACCGTACATCAGAATGCTCTGAAATTACCTGAGAGACACACTGGATAGGTGATGTCTCCTCCAGACTTGGAATGAAGCTGGCATAACGTCAGGATTCCTATTTAGAGTAGCCTGAAAAAGAGAAGAATATGCCTTCTGAAAAAGAGAAGAATATGCCTTTACTAGCCTGAAAAAGTGTCAATATAGCCTTGGTTTCAAGGCCTTAATTTTAAAACCGTACATCAGAATGCTCTGAAATTACCTGAGAGACACACTGGATAGGTGATGTCTCCTCCAGACTTGGAATGAAGCTGGCATAACGTCAGGATTTCTATTTAGAGTAGCCTGAAAAAGAGAAGAATATGCCTTTACTAGCCTGAAAAAGTGTCAATATAGCCTTGGTTTCAAGGCCTTAATTTTAAAACCGTACATCAGAATGCTCTGAAATTACCTGAGAGAAACACTGGATAGGTGATGTCCCTCCAGACTTGGAATGAAGCTGGCATAACGTCAGGATTCTATTTAGAGTAGCCTGAAAAAGAGAAGAATATGCCTTACTAGCCTGAAAAAGTGTCAATATAGCCTTGGTTTCAAGGCCTTAATTTTAAAACCGTACATCAGAATGCTCTGAAATTATGTGAGAGACACACTGGATAGGTGATGTCTCCTCCAGACTTGGAATGAAGCTGGCATAACGTCAGGATTCCTATTTAGAGTAGCCTGAAAAAGAGAAGAATATGCCTTCTGAAAAAGAGAAGAATATGCCTTTACTAGCCTGAAAAAGTGTCAATATAGCCTTGGTTTTAAGGCCTTAATTTTAAAACCGTACATCAGAATGCTCTGAAATTATGTGAGACACACTGGATAGGTGATGTCTCCTCCAGACTTGGAATGAAGCTGGCATAACGTCAGGATTCCTATTTAGAGTAGCCTGAAAAAGAGAAGAATATGCCTTCTGAAAAAGAGAAGAATATGCCTTTACTAGCCTGAAAAAGTGTCAATATAGCCTTGGTTTCAAGGCCTTAATTTTAAAACCGTACATCAGAATGCTCTGAAATTATGTGAGAGACACACTGGATAGGTGATGTCTCCTCCAGACTTGGAATGAAGCTGGCATAACGTCAGGATTCCTATTTAGAGTAGCCTGAAAAAGAGAAGAATATGCCTTTACTAGCCTGAAAAAGTGTCAATATAGCCTTGGTTTCAAGGCCTTAATTTTAAAACCGTACATCAGAATGCTCTGAAATTACCTGAGAGAAACACTGGATAGGTGATGTCCCCACCAGACTTGGAATGAAGCTGGCATAACGTCAGGATTCCTATTTAGAGTAGCCTGAAAAAGAGAAGAATATGAAAGAGCCTTTACTAGCCTGAAAAAGTGTCAATATAGCCTTGGTTTCAAGGCCTTAATTTTAAAACCGTACATCAGAATGCTCTGAAATTATGTGAGAGACACACTGGATAGGTGATGTCTCCTCCAGACTTGGAATGAAGCTGGCATAACGTCAGGATTCTATTTAGAGTAGCCTGAAAAAGAGAAGAATATGCCTTTACTAGCCTGAAAAAGTGTCAATATAGCCTTGGTTTCAAGGCCTTAATTTTAAAACCGTACATCAGAATGCTCTGAAATACCTGAGAGAAACACTGGATAGGTGATGTCCCTCCAGACTTGGAATGAAGCTGGCATAACGTCAGGATTCTATTTAGAGTAGCCTGAAAAAGAGAAGAATATGCCTTCTGAAAAAGAGAATATGCCTTTACTAGCCTGAAAAAGTGTCAATATAGCCTTGGTTTCAAGGCCTTAATTTTAAAACCGTACATCAGAATGCTCTGAAATTACCTGAGAGACACACTGGATAGGTGATGTCTCCTCCAGACTTGGAATGAAGCTGGCATAACGTCAGGATTCTATTTAGAGTAGCCTGAAAAAGAGAAGAATATGCCTTTACTAGCCTGAAAAAGTGTCAATATAGCCTTGGTTTCAAGGCCTTAATTTTAAAACCGTACATCAGAATGCTCTGAAATTATGTGAGAGACACACTGGATAGGTGATGTCTCCACCAGACTTGGAATGAAGCTGGCATAACGTCAGGATTTCTATTTAGAGTAGCCTGAAAAAGAGAAGAATATGCCTTTACTAGCCTGAAAAAGTGTCAATATAGCCTTGGTTTCAAGGCCTTAATTTTAAAACCGTACATCAGAATGCTCTGAAATTAACTGAGAGACACACTGGATAGGTGATGTCTCCTCCAGACTTGGAATGAAGCTGGCATAACGTCAGGATTCCTATTTAGAGTAGCCTGAAAAAGAGAAGAATATGCCTTCTGAAAAAGAGAGAATATGCCTTTACTAGCCTGAAAAAGTGTCAATATAGCCTTGGTTTCAAGGCCTTAATTTTAAAACCGTACATCAGAATGCTCTGAAATTATGTGAGAGACACACTGGATAGGTGATGTCTCTCCAGACTTGGAATGAAGCTGGCATAACGTCAGGATTTCTATTTAGAGTAGCCTGAAAAAGAGAAGAATATGCCTTTACTAGCCTGAAAAAGTGTCAATATAGCCTTGGTTTCAAGGCCTTAATTTTAAAACCGTACATCAGATGCAGAATGCTCTGAATGTGAGAGAACACTGGATAGGTGATGTCCCCTCCAGACTTGGAATGAAGCTGGCATAACGTCAGGATTCCTATTTAGAGTAGCCTGAAAAAGAGAAGAATATGCCTTCTGAAAAAGAGAAGAATATGCCTTTACTAGCCTGAAAAAGTGTCAATATAGCCTTGGTTTCAAGGCCTTAATTTTAAAACCGTACATCAGAATGCTCTGAAATTACCTGAGAGAAACACTGGATAGGTGATGTCTCCTCCAGACTTGGAATGAAGCTGGCATAACGTCAGGATTCCTATTTAGAGTAGCCTGAAAAAGAGAAGAATATGCCTTCTGAAAAAGAGAAGAATATGCCTTTACTAGCCTGAAAAAGTGTCAATATAGCCTTGGTTTCAAGGCCTTAATTTTAAAACCGTACATCAGAATGCTCTGAAATTATGTGAGAGACACACTGGATAGGTGATGTCTCCTCCAGACTTGGAATGAAGCTGGCATAACGTCAGGATTCCTATTTAGAGTAGCCTGAAAAAGAGAAGAATATGCCTTCTGAAAAAGAGAAGAATATGCCTTTACTAGCCTGAAAAAGTGTCAATATAGCCTTGGTTTCAAGGCCTTAATTTTAAAACCGTACATCAGAATGCTCTGAAATTACCTGAGAGACACACTGGATAGGTGATGTCTCCTCCAGACTTGGAATTAAGCTGGAATAACGTCAGGATTTCTATTTAGAGTAGCCTGAAAAAGAGAAGAATATGCCTTTACTAGCCTGAAAAAGTGTCAATATAGCCTTGGTTTCAAGGCCTTAATTTAAAAACCGTACATCAGAATGCTCTGAAATTACCTGAGAGAAACACTGGATAGGTGATGTCCCCACCAGACTTGGAATGAAGCTGGCATAACGTCAGGATTCCTATTTAGAGTAGCCTGAAAAAGAGAAGAATATGCCTTCTGAAAAAGAGAAGAATATGCTTTACTAGCCTGAAAAAGTGTCAATATAGCCTTGGTTTCAAGGCCTTAATTTTAAAACCGTACATCAGAATGCTCTGAAATTATGTGAGAGACACACTGGATAGGTGATGTCTCCTCCAGACTTGGAATGAAGCTGGCATAACGTCAGGATTCCTATTTAGAGTAGCCTGAAAAAGAGAAGAATATGCCTTCTGAAAAAGAGAAGAATATGCCTTTACTAGCCTGAAAAAGTGTCAATATAGCCTTGGTTTCAAGGCCTTAATTTTAAAACCGTACATCAGAATGCTCTGAAATTATGAGAGACACACTGGATAGGTGATGTCTCTCCAGACTTGGAATGAAGCTGGCATAACGTCAGGATTTCTATTAGAGTAGCCTGAAAAAGAGAAGAATATGCCTTTACTAGCCTGAAAAAGTGTCAATATAGCCTTGGTTTCAAGGCCTTAATTTTAAAACCGTACATCAGAATGCTCTGAAATTATGAGAGAAACACTGGATAGGTGATGTCTCCTCCAGACTTGGAATGAAGCTGGCATAACGTCAGGATTCCTATTTAGAGTAGCCTGAAAAAGAGAAGAATATGCCTTTACTAGCCTGAAAAAGTGTCAATATAGCCTTGGTTTCAAGGCCTTAATTTTAAAACCGTACATCAGAATGCTCTGAAATTATGTGAGAGACACACTGGATAGGTGATGTCTCCTCCAGACTTGGAATGAAGCTGGCATAACGTCAGGATTCTATTTAGAGTAGCCTGAAAAAGAGAAGAATATGCCTTCTGAAAAAGAGAAGAATATGCCTTTACTAGCCTGAAAAAGTGTCAATATAGCCTTGGTTTTAAGGCCTAATTTTAAAACCGTACATCAGAATGCTCTGAAATTATGTGAGAGACACACTGGATAGGTGATGTCCCTCCAGACTTGGAATGAAGCTGGCATAACGTCAGGATTCCTATTTAGAGTAGCCTGAAAAAGAGAAGAATATGCCTTCTGAAAAAGAGAAGAATATGCCTTTACTAGCCTGAAAAAGTGTCAATATAGCCTTGGTTTCAAGGCCTTAATTTTAAAACCGTACATCAGAATGCTCTGAAATTATGTGAGAGACACACTGGATAGGTGATGTCTCCTCCAGACTTGGAATGAAGCTGGCATAACGTCAGGATTCCTATTTAGAGTAGCCTGAAAAAGAGAAGAATATGCCTTTACTAGCCTGAAAAAGTGTCAATATAGCCTTGGTTTCAAGGCCTTAATTTTAAAACCGTACATCAGAATGCTCTGAAATTACTGAGAGAAACACTGGATAGGTGATGTCCCCACCAGACTTGGAATGAAGCTGGCATAACGTCAGGATTCCTATTTAGAGTAGCCTGAAAAAGAGAAGAATATGCCTTTACTAGCCTGAAAAAGTGTCAATATAGCCTTGGTTTCAAGGCCTTAATTTTAAAACCGTACATCAGAATGCTCTGAAATTACCTGAGAGAAACACTGGATAGGTGATGTCCCTCCAGACTTGGAATGAAGCTGGCATAACGTCAGGATTCCTATTTAGAGTAGCCTGAAAAAGAGAAGAATATGCTTCTGAAAAAGAGAAGAATATGCCTTTACTAGCCTGAAAAAGTGTCAATATAGCCTTGGTTTAAGGCCTAATTTTAAAACCGTACATCAGAATGCTCTGAAATTATGAGAGACACACTGGATAGGTGATGTCTCCTCCAGACTTGGAATGAAGCTGGCATAACGTCAGGATTCCTATTTAGAGTAGCCTGAAAAAGAGAAGAATATGCCTTCTGAAAAAGAGAAGAATATGCCTTTACTAGCCTGAAAAAGTGTCAATATAGCCTTGGTTTCAAGGCCTAATTTTAAAACCGTACATCAGAATGCTCTGAAATTACCTGAGAGAAACACTGGATAGGTGATGTCCCCACCAGACTTGGAATGAAGCTGGCATAACGTCAGGATTCCTATTTAGAGTAGCCTGAAAAAGAGAAGAATATGCCTTCTGAAAAAGAGAAGAATATGCCTTTACTAGCCTGAAAAAGTGTCAATATAGCCTTGGTTTAAGGCCCTAATTTTAAAACCGTACATCAGAATGCTCTGAAATTATGTGAGAGACACACTGGATAGGTGATGTCTCCTCCAGACTTGGAATGAAGCTGGAATAACGTCAGGATTCTATTAGAGTAGCCTGAAAAGAGAAGAATATGCCTTTACTAGCCTGAAAAAGTGTCAATATAGCCTTGGTTTCAAGCCTTAATTTTAAAACCGTACATCAGAATGCTCTGAAATTACCTGAGGAAACACTGGATAGGTGATGTCCCTCCAGACTTGGAATGAAGCTGGCATAACGTCAGGATTCTATTTAGAGTAGCCTGAAAAAGAGAAGAATATGCCTTACTAGCCTGAAAAAGTGTCAATATAGCCTGGTTTCAAGGCCTTATTTTAAAACCGTACATCAGATGTGTTAGGAAAGCATTGGTAGAAATTACCGGAAGATAGGCTTCTGATCAGAACTCTTAAAGCCAAAACTGAGAGATACACGGTAGGTGATGTCCCCACCAGACTTGGAATGAAGCTGGCATAACGTCAGGATTCCTATTTAGAGTAGCCTGAAAAAGAGAAGAATATGCCTTCTGAAAAAGAGAAGAATATGCCTTTACTAGCCTGAAAAAGTGTCAATATAGCCTTGGTTTCAAGGCCTTAATTTTAAAACCGTACATCAGAATGCTCTGAAATATGTGAGAGACACACTGGATAGGTGATGTCCCTCCAGACTTGGAATGAAGCTGGCATAACGTCAGGATTTCTATTTAGAGTAGCCTGAAAAAGAGAAGAATATGCCTTCTGAAAAAAGAAGAATATGCCTTACTAGCCTGAAAAAGTGTCAATATAGCCTTGGTTTCAAGGCCTTAATTTTAAAACCGTACATCAGAATGCTCTGAAATTACTGAGAGACACACTGGATAGGTGATGTCTCCTCCAGACTTGGAATGAAGCTGGAATAACGTCAGGATTTCTATTTAGAGTAGCCTGAAAAAAAGAGAAGAATATGCCTTTACTAGCCTGAAAAAGTGTCAATATAGCCTTGGTTTCAAGGCCTTAATTTTAAAACGTACATCAGAATGCTCTGAAATTACCTGAGAGAAACACTGGATAGGTGATGTCCCACCAGACTTGGAATGAAGCTGGCATAACGTCAGGATTCCTATTTAGAGTAGCCTGAAAAAGAGAAGAATATGCCTTCTGAAAAAGAGAAGAATATGCCTTTACTAGCCTGAAAAAGTGTCAATATAGCCTTGGTTTCAAGGCCTTAATTTAAAACCGTACATCAGAATGCTCTGAAATTACCTGAGAGAAACACTGGATAGGTGATGTCTCCTCCAGACTTGGAATGAAGCTGGCATAACGTCAGGATTCCTATTTAGAGTAGCCTGAAAAAGAGAAGAATATGCCTTCTGAAAAAGAGAAGAATATGCCTTTACTAGCCTGAAAAAGTGTCAATATAGCCTTGGTTTCAAGGCCTTAATTTTAAAACCGTACATCAGAATGCTCTGAAATACCTGAGAGAAACACTGGATAGGTGATGTCTCCACCAGACTTGGAATAAGCTGGATAACGTCAGGATTTCTATTTAGAGTAGCCTGAAAAAAGAGAAGAATATGCCTTTACTAGCCTGAAAAAGTGTCAATATAGCCTTGGTTTCAAGGCCTTAATTTTAAAACCGTACATCAGAATGCTCTGAAATTACCTGAGAGAAACACTGGATAGGTGATGTCCCCACCAGACTTGGAATGAAGCTGGCATAACGTCAGGATTCTATTTAGAGTAGCCTGAAAAAGAGAAGAGAAGAATATGCCTTTACTAGCCTGAAAAAGTGTCAATATAGCCTTGGTTTAAAGGCCTAATTTTAAAACCGTACATCAGAATGCTCTGAAATTATGTGAGAGACACACTGGATAGGTGATGTCTCCTCCAGACTTGGAATGAAGCTGGCATAACGTCAGGATTCCTATTAGAGTAGCCTGAAAAAAGAGAAGAATATGCCTTCTGAAAAAGAGAAGAATATGCCTTACTAGCTGAAAAAGTGTCAATATAGCCTTGGTTTTAAGGCCTAATTTTAAAACCGTACATCAGAATGCTCTGAAATTACCTGAGAGACACACTGGATAGGTGATGTCTCCTCCAGACTTGGAATGAAGCTGGCATAACGTCAGGATTCCTATTTAGAGTAGCCTGAAAAGAGAAGAATATGCCTTCTGAAAAAGAGAAGAATATGTTTACTAGCCTGAAAAAGTGTCAATATAGCCTTGGTTTCAAGGCCTTAATTTTAAAACCGTACATCAGAATGCTCTGAAATTACCTGAGAGACACACTGGATAGGTGATGTCTCCTCCAGACTTGGAATGAAGCTGGCATAACGTCAGGATTCCTATTTAGAGTAGCCTGAAAAGAGAAGAATATGCCTTCTGAAAAAGAGAAGAATATGCCTTACTAGCCTGAAAAAGTGTCATAGCCTTGGTTTAAGGCCTTAATTTTAAAACCGTACATCAGAATGCTCTGAAATTACCTGAGAGAAACACTGGATAGGTGATGTCCCCTCCAGACTTGGAATGAAGCTGGCATAACGTCAGGATTCCTATTTAGAGTAGCCTGAAAAAAAGAGAAGAATATGCCTTTACTAGCCTGAAAAAGTGTCAATATAGCCTTGGTTTCAAGGCCTTAATTTTAAAACCGTACATCAGAATGCTCTGAAATTACCTGAGAGAAACACTGGATAGGTGATGTCCCCACCAGACTTGGAATGAAGCTGGCATAACGTCAGGATTCCTATTTAGAGTAGCCTGAAAAAGAGAAGAATATGCCTTCTGAAAAAGAGAAGAATATGCCTTACTAGCCTGAAAAAGTGTCAAATAGCCTTGGTTTCAAGGCCTAATTTTAAAACCGTACATCAGAATGCTCTGAAATTATGTGAGAACAACTGGATAGGTGATGTCTCTCCAGACTTGGAATGAAGCTGGCATAACGTCAGGATTTCTATTTAGAGTAGCCTGAAAAAGAGAAGAATATGCCTTCTGAAAAAGAGAAGAATATGCCTTTACTAGCCTGAAAAAGTGTCAATATAGCCTTGTTTCAAGGCCTTAATTTTAAAACGTACATCAGAATGCTCTGAAATTACCTGAGAGAAACACTGGATAGGTGATGTCCCCACCAGACTTGGAATGAAGCTGGCATAACGTCAGGATTCCTATTTAGAGTAGCCTGAAAAAGAGAAGAATATGCCTTCTGAAAAAGAGAAGAATATGCCTTTACTAGCCTGAAAAAAGTGTCAATATAGCCTTGTTTCAAGGCCTTAATTTTAAAACCGTACATCAGAATGCTCTGAAATCTGAGAGAACACATGGATAGGTGATGTCTCCTCCAGACTTGGAATGAAGCTGGCATAACGTCAGGATTTCTATTTAGAGTAGCCTGAAAAAGAGAAGAATAGCCTTTACTAGCCTGAAAAAGTGTCAATATAGCCTTGGTTTCAAGGCCTTAATTTTAAAACGTACATCAGAATGCTCTGAAATTACTGAGAGAAACACTGGATAGGTGATGTCCCCACCAGACTTGGAATGAAGCTGGCATAACGTCAGGATTCCTATTTAGAGTAGCCTGAAAAAGAGAAGAATATGCCTTTACTAGCCTGAAAAAAGTGTCAATATAGCCTGGTTTCAAGGCCTTAATTTTAAAACCGTACATCAGAATGCTCTGAAATTACTGAGAGAAACACTGGATAGGTGATGTCCCCACCAGACTTGGAATGAAGCTGGCATAACGTCAGGATTCCTATTTAGAGTAGCCTGAAAAAGAGAAGAATATGCCTTCTGAAAAAGAGAAGAATATGCCTTTACTAGCCTGAAAAAGTGTCAATATAGCCTTGGTTTAAGGCCTAATTTTAAACCGTACATCAGAATGCTCTGAAATTATGTGAGAGACACATGGATAGGTGATGTCTCCTCCAGACTTGGAATGAAGCTGGCATAACGTCAGGATTCTATTTAGAGTAGCCTGAAAAAGAGAAGAATATGCCTTTACTAGCCTGAAAAAGTGTCAATATAGCCTTGGTTTAAGGCCTAATTTTAAAACCGTACATCAGAATGCTCTGAAATTATGTGAGAGACCACTGGATAGGTGATGTCTCCTCCAGACTTGGAATGAAGCTGGCATAACGTCAGGATTCCTATTAGAGTAGCCTGAAAAAGAAAGAATATGCCTTTACTAGCCTGAAAAAGTGTCAATATAGCCTGGTTTCAAGGCCCTAATTTTAAAACCGTACATCAGAATGCTCTGAAATACCTGAGAGAACACTGGATAGGTGATGTCTCCACCAGACTTGGAATGAAGCTGGCATAACGTCAGGATTCCTATTTAGAGTAGCCTGAAAAAGAGAAGAATATGCCTCTGAAAAAGAGAAGAATATGCCTTTACTAGCCTGAAAAAGTGTCAATATAGCCTTGGTTTAAGGCCCTAATTTTAAAACCGTACATCAGAATGCTCTGAATTACCTGAGAGAAACACTGGATAGGTGATGTCTCCACCAGACTTGGAATGAAGCTGGCATAACGTCAGGATTTTCTTATTTAGAGTAGCCTGAAAAAGAGAAGAATATGCCTTTACTAGCCTGAAAAAGTGTCAATATAGCCTTGGTTTCAAGGCCTAATTTTAAAACCGTACATCAGAATGCTCTGAAATTACTGAGAGACACACTGGATAGGTGATGTCCCCTCCAGACTTGGAATGAAGCTGGAATAACGTCAGGATTCTATTTAGAGTAGCCTGAAAAAGAGAAGAATATGCCTTTACTAGCCTGAAAAAGTGTCAATATAGCCTTGGTTTCAAGGCCTTAATTTTAAACCGTACATCAGAATGCTCTGAATTACCTGAGAGAAACACTGGATAGGTGATGTCCCCCCAGACTTGGAATGAAGCTGGCATAACGTCAGGATTCCTATTTAGAGTAGCCTGAAAAAGAGAAGAATATGCCTTCTGAAAAAGAGAAGAATATGCCTTACTAGCCTGAAAAAGTGTCAATATAGCCTTGGTTTCAAGGCCCTAATTTTAAAACCGTACATCAGAATGCTCTGAAATTATGTGAGAGACACACTGGATAGGTGATGTCTCCTCCAGACTTGGAATGAAGCTGGCATAACGTCAGGATTTCTATTTAGAGTAGCCTGAAAAAGAGAGAAAGAATATGCCTTTACTAGCCTGAAAAAGTGTCAATATAGCCTTGGTTTCAAGGCCTTAATTTAAAACCGTACATCAGAATGCTCTGAAATTACCTGAGAGAAACATGGATAGGTGATGTCCCTCCAGACTTGGAATGAAGCTGGCATAACGTCAGGATTCCTATTAGAGTAGCTGAAAAAGAGAAGAATATGCTTCTGAAAAAGAGAAGAATATGCCTTTACTAGCCTGAAAAAGTGTCAATATAGCCTTGGTTTCAAGGCCTTAATTTTAAAACGTACATCAGAATGCTCTGAAATACCGAGAGAAACACACTGGATAGGTGATGTCCACCAGACTTGGAATGAAGCTGGAATAACGTCAGGATTTTATTTAGAGTAGCCTGAAAAAAGAGAAGAATATGCTTTACTAGCCTGAAAAAGTGTCAATATAGCCTTGGTTTCAAGGCCTTAATTTTAAAACCGTACATCAGAATGCTCTGAATAACTAGAGAGAGAAACACTGGATAGGTGTTGTCCCCACCGACTTGGAATGAAGCTGCATAACGTCAGGATCCTATTTAGAGTAGCCTGAAAAAAAGAGAAGAATATGCCTTACTAGCCTGAAAAAGTGTCAATATAGCCTTGGTTTCAAGGCCTTAATTTTAAAAAACGTACATCAGAATGCTCTGAATTACATGAGAGAAACAACTGGATAGGTGATGTCCCACCAGACTTGGAATGAAGCTGGCAAACGTCAGGATTCTAGTTAGAGTAGCCTGAAAAGAGAAGAATATGCCTTCTGAAAGAGAGAAGAATATGCCTTTACTAGCCTGAAAAAGTGTCAA
>NW_022603622.1:0-45753 GCF_008692095.1 Etheostoma spectabile
ACGCTCCAAACGAGAGTTATTTGTGTCTCGGACTCGTTGGTATCTACACTCATACTGTCTTGGCTTGTCCTGGACTCGTTGGTATCTACCGCTCACACTTGTCCTGGACTCGTTGGTATCTACGCTCACACTTGTCCTGGACTCGTTGGTATCTACGCTCACACTTGTCCTGGACTCGTTGGTATCTACGCTCACACTTGTCCTGGACTCGTTGGTATCTACGCTCACCTTGTCCTGGACGTTGGTATCTACGCTCCACACTTGTCCTGGACTCGTTGGTATCTACGCTCACACTTGTCTCGGACTCGTTGGTATCTACACTCACACTTGTCTCGGACTCGTTGGTATCTACACTCATACTTGTCTCGGACTTGTCTTGGACTTGTTGGTATCTACACTCACATTTGTCTTGGACTTGTCTCGGACTCGTTGGTATCTACACTAATATTTGTCTTGGACTTGTTGGTATCTACAACCATACTTGTCTCGGACTTGTCTTGGACTTGTTGGTATCTACACTCACACTTGTGTCGGACTTGTCTCTGACTCGTTGGTATCTACATTTACACTTGTCTTGGACTTGTCTCGGCCTCGTTGGTATCTACACTCACACTTGTCTTGGACTCGTTGGTATCTACACTCACACTTGTGTCGGACTTGTCTCTGACTCGTTGGTATCTACATTTACACTTGTCTTGGACTTGTCTCGGCCTCGTTGGTATCTACACTCACACTTGTCTTGGACTCGTTGGTATCTACACTCATACTTGTTGGTATCTACATTCATACTTGTCTTGGACTTGTCTCGGCCTCGTTGGTATCTACACTCACACTTGTCTTGGACTCGTTGGTATCTACACTCACACTTGTCTTGGACTCGTTGGTATCTACACTCACACTTGTCTTGGACTCGTTGGTATCTACACTCATACTTGTCTTGGACTTGTTGGTATCTACAACCATACTTGTCTTGACTTGTCTCGGACTCGTTGGTATCTACACTCACACTTGTCTTGGACTCGTTGGTATCTACACTCATACTTGTCTTGGACTCGTTGGTATCTACACTCATACTTGTCTTGGACTTGTTGGTATCTACAACCATACTTGTCTTGGACTTGTCTCGGACTCGTTGGTATCTACACTCACACTTGTCTCGGACTTGGCCAGCCAGTCCACCCAAATATTGTAGTTGGTCTTGAACAGAGTCCAGCATTATATGCTTTTTTTTCTGAAGTAACTAGTTCATTTAACACAAAACCATTGTTGAAGCACTCTTGTTAAGAAAACGGGAATTGGTTGAATTCAAACTCAGACTTTTTCTCATTTGGACTCAGGCTTGACTAATCCTGGTCTTGGACTTGACAAAGGGGGTCTTCTGCAACACTGGCTATTTATTTGTACTATTTAGTCATCCGTTTGTCTGCTCATATTAGCTTGCTAGCTAGTTTTAACCCCTCTTACAACTGCAACATTGAGAGTTCAGGTTAGAGCTAATATATTCTTTTAAACAAATCAGAATTTTAATATTTTTTATTAAGTTTAGCTGGTCTACAATCTTTACACGTAACTGAACCTCCAGCTGGTTTTGTTTATAATTGTGTGTGTTTAACTGGACTACATGTTAAGGTCCCATGGCATGGACATTTAACTTTATGAGGTTTTTTAACATTAATATAAGTTCCTTTTAATAATTTATGTTATTATTTAAAGGATACCAGCATTCTTATGTCCAACAATATGAAAATCAAAGACGTGTTTCCATGGTCTTTTTGCTAATTGTCTACTTTACTACATTGGGTAATTTGAGCACTTTGTTTTACATTTAAGGCGAACATCCTTTGTGTTGGCTGACATGACTGAAGACTACAACTCTCTCTTGGCTGAAGACTACCACTCTCTCCTGGCTGACATGACTGAAGACTACAACTCTCTCTTGGCTGAAGACTACCACTCTCTCCTGGCTGACATGACTGAAGACTACAACTCTCTCTTGGCTGAAGACTACAACTCTCTCCTGGCTGACATGACTGAAGACTACAACTCTCTCTTGGCTGAAGACTACCACTCTCTCCTGGCTGACATGACTGAAGACTACAACTCTCTCCTGGCTGAAGACTACAACTCTCTCATGGCTGAGGTGACTGAAGACTACAACTCTCTCCTGGCTGAAGACTACAACTCTCTCATGGCTGAGGTGACTGAAGACTACAACTCTCTCTTGGCTGAAGACTACAACTCTCTCCTGGCTGAGGTGACTGAAGACTACAACTCTCTCCTGGCTGAAGACTACAACTCTCTCCTGGCTGAGGTGACTGAAGACTACAACTCTCTCCTGGCTGAGGTGACTGAAGACTACAACTCTCTCCTGGCTGAAGACTACAACTCTCTCCTGGCTGACATGACTGAAGACTACAACTCTGTCCTGGCTGAAGACTACAACTCTCTCCTGGCTGAGGTGACTGAAGACTACAACTCTCTCCTGGCTGAAGACTACAACTCTCTCCTGGCTGAAGACTACAACTTTCTCCTGGCTGAAGACTACCACTCTCCTACCACTCTCCTGGCTGACAATAAAACAAAAAGCAATAATAGTTTTACACAAAATGTCAACGTCTACGCTGCAGAACCAGGCTGATCCGTGAGTATCCCTCTAGTAGCAGTGTGAGAATTATTTACAAAAGAATCACAGAAACAGACATTTTTCAGTCAGAGGTGTGTATGCACTGTGTCATCGTTGTAATTACAGTACAGGGTTGTTTTCAGTCATTTTACAGTCAGAGGTGCGTGTCGTACAAACAGATCTCATGCAAAGAGTGGCGACGGTTGTTGGTTCGACAAACCGTCATCGATGCTGCGGATCGTTATTTTTGTAAATGTGTGTGTCATCGGCGTAAAAAGAACACTCAAATCTTTCTCCCGCCGGTTTCTATCTGAAAGTGGCACTGGTGACACAGGACAAAAGCATCGACATGTATCAGTGACAATCTTATACGGTAGGTGAATTGTTTTTGCAGACGTGCAAAGTAAAGTTAGCAGCTAGTCCACTTCATACATTCTGAGTGGTTGTACTGTAACGCTAAGCTGAGTAGAAAACGAACAGGAAGTCCTAAACTCAGCAAGAAGCAGCATGAAAACAAGCTCCTCATCAAACTGGGGCTGTGATGAGTCTCAGCACAGAGCGACGCTAACAGCAAGCGGTGCATATTTACTTAATGTAGCCCTTAAACACATGGAGAAAGCAACTGTTTTCACTGCACAAAATGGCCGCCCTGGCTACTCTCATGTAGCTCAGACTCTGAAGAATGTCGTCCGAATGACACTCGAAGGAACAAACCACAGAGAGCTGCTTTGGTTCGATGTTAGCAGCGCGCTAACGTTGCGCAGGGTTTCACAACCGTCCCAACGGCTCACAGATCTGAGAGGAACGGCGTCCTCGGGTCAAAATTGACCCATTTTCAAAGATTCTATATTAGAAATTTGTTTTTGTTTTCAACAATTGTCCAAAAAAGTACCATGGATGGTTCCTACAATGCTCTATACAAGGAAAATAAATGATTAGTTCACTACTTTTATTAAATGTGTGTTTAATTCTGTGTTATAGCATTTGAAATAAAAATTGGTAAAAGACAAAATGTCTTCAAAAAACACCGGAGGAAAAATGAAAATAATTGCAAAAAAAACCAGCAACAAAAATATTGTAAGAAAAAGCGAGAAGTGTTGAAAAAGACGATTTAATTTTGTAATTTGACCCAAAAACCCAACCGAGTGTTACGGTCGAGGCGAAGACAACACACGGGTTAACTCTGAATCAGAACTACCCCCCACCCACGGAGGTCTACAGACCGCCTCCGTCGTCCAGGACGGACCGATCGCTGATGTCTTTCAGGACAAAACGTCTCCTTAAAGTGGGAAATGTAGTTCTAGACTCACTGGAGACGGCGGCCGCTCAACGTCAGAAATGAAGACTGTCGACGAAAGTGAATAAATGAATGTGATGAATCTGACGAACATGCCAGCTTCATGTTGATGACATGTTAATTACATGTTAATTACATGATGATAACATGTTGATTACATACTCTCTGGTTTTCCGCGGATGGCTTGTCATTTTGTTGTAAGACATTCGTTGCGGTATTGCTTCCAGCCAATGGCAGACTCCGATGCCTGGGGACATCTGGACCGAATTGTTGAAACTACGGTGAATCTGCTTTTCTAGAATGTGAAATCATTCAGAACAACGAATGGTTTAAAAATGGCCAAACCACCAGAACGTCTATTTAACTCTTTTCTTTGTTTTACCATCCCGTATTTGACTTATTGCATCTGTATGCCCCCCCCCCCCCCCCCGCCCCCCACCCGCGGTGATAAAGTGCAACAGTGAAGTCCAGCGGTGAGAGAACAGTGATGGAAGAGGAAGCACGATGGACATAACACACGGCACCATGTCGGACAGCTAGAGGAGGTCTTCTGTCGCCTGCCGACATTTTACAAAACTACAAACATCCCTTCATCTTCTATCTATCTATATATCTAGATAGATAGAGATATGATAGATAGATAGATAGATAGATAGACAGACATATGATAGATAGATAGATAGATAGATAGATAGATAGATAGATAGATAGATAGATGTGTGTTGGTCAGTTTGTCCCACTTTGCAGCGAGAACAGTGAAGTGAGATGAACAAACAGAGAAATGTTTCTTTTTAGATGAAACAGACGTTGATAAGTTTCCTTTTGGGGACGTGATTAGAAGTTGGAAAAAAGTTATAAATTACAATACATCGCAGAATATTACAATATGTATAAATCGCAATAATACTGTATTGTGGCATAAGTATTGTGATGATATTGTATCGGGAGTTGTCTGCTGCCCCCCCCCCCCAACCCTTCCTACACCCTCAGAGATCTCTTTATGGTTCGCAACAATCATAAAAAATTGACTTAAAAAAGTGACACATTGAAAACAGACGGCCGCCCGCATCCAGTCAGCGAACAGCAACCTTTCCAAAAGGATCTGTTTTTTTTGTTTTTTGTACACAACAGTCCAGGAAATTAATCAGAAATTCAGAAATCCGCTAATTAAAATTCCCATTCGCTACATTCAGATAAATAACTGCGCCCGGTGATTGATTTAAATCTGTGTTCGTGGCTCGGTGGGAAGTTGCTACTCATCACTTTCTTTCACTCAAAGTGTTTTTTTCATTTATTTTTTGCAAAACCTTCATATAAAAGCAATACTGTGACGGGATTTAATCCGTTTGCTGCTGTTCCGTCACCTCAGAGTCTGGACTTTATTTAGTGAAACGTTAGTTTTGTTGTTTTATGATTTGTCATCGTGTAATAGAGCCCGACCAATATATCGGCCGATATATCGGCGTTTCCCGATCTATCGGTATCTGTTTATTTACCAGAACTTTAATATATTTTGATGTTCTGTTGTGACAAAACAAATTATTATACTATAATATTAGTGAGAACATCTTAGTGAGAACTCATAAATTAAATATATATATACTGTGTGTGTGTGTGTGTGTATGTATATATATATATATATATACACATATAACTAATGTTAGGGAAATCTGGTTTTGTTTTCTCAAACATTTAATTTATTTTTTTAAATATACTGTATATCGGCCGATATATTGGATTTTTACGTAACTAAATATTGGTATCTGTATCAGCCTTGAAATCCTTCATCGGTCGGGCTCTACTGTGTTATGTAGTATATTTTGGGTTTTCTGTGTGGAGTACTGCGTCCGTGTACCAGAGACTCAGCACAGGGACAGTTTCTAACGGCTGATTAAAACTCACACTCCTTGTCACACACAACATTTAATGGAGCTGCAATCACAGCGAGGCGTTCAGGGACCCTGGGTATGTGGCGGTGAAGCGGTGTCTGTGTATTGCTCGGATGATTTGGGGGGGGGGGGGGACGTCGACTCCAAAGTCTCGGTGCAAAAAAGCGTGGTCGCCGGGACGACCTGCATTCCTCGGCGACGGCTCCTTCAGTTCAGCCGAAGAACCGAAGAAGAACGCAGAGATCCTGCAGAGCGTAACAGTCTGGCAGCAGCACTCGGCTCACGGGGACCGGAAGGACAGGTTCAGGGTCACATTATCCCCTCTGAGGTGCCAGGTCCACGGCGGGTTGCCAGGTCCACGGCGGGTTTGCCAGGTCCACGGCGGGTTGCCAGGTCCACGGCGGCGCAGAGATGCATTTTCTGAGTTTATTGCATGAAAAATATCTCCCATCGCGCTTCCTCCTCTTCTTCATGTTGGAAAGGAGTCTGTAGAGGTGTGTGTGTGTGTGTGTGTGTGTGTGTGTGTGTGGGTGTGTGTGTGTGTGTGTGTGGTGTGTGTGTGTTGTGTTGGTGTGTGTGTGGTGTGGTGTGTGTGTGTGTGTGTGCAGAGCCACCAGGGGACACCAAACCAACTGTTTCTTTCTTTTCATTTAAAAAAAATCAAATATGAAATCTGTGGAAGAGGATTAGAGCCACTGGTTGAAAAAATACTCAGAACTCAGAAATCTGAGATTAAAGTCTGAATTCTCAGATTAATGTCTGAATTCTCAGATTAATGTCTGAATTCTCAGATTAAAGTCTGAATTCTCAGATTAAAGTCTGAATTCTCAGAGATTAAAGTCTGAATTCTCAGATTAAAGTCTGAATTCTCTGAGATTAAAGTCTGAATTCTCAGATTAAAGTCTGAATTCTTTGAGATTAAAGTCTGAATTCTCAGATTAAAGTCTGAATTCTTTGAGATTAAAGTCTGAATTCTCAGATTAAAGTCTGAATTCTTTGAGATTAAAGTCTGAATTCTCAGATTAAAGTCTGAATTCTCAGATTAAAGTCTGAATTCTCAGATTAAGTCTGAATTCTCAGATTAAGTCTGAATTCTTTGAGCTTAAAGTCTGAATTCTCTGAGATTAAAATCTGAATTCTGAGATCAGGATGTTGATAAATCTTTGGTCATTTTATTTGAGAATGGAATAAATAGCAGAGACTGACAACGTGATGGACTGGCTGCTCTTAGTACCCCGGTTCCTGGTCTGACCCAGGCTTCCCAGATGGGGGTACGCTGGGTACTCGGGAGAGGACGTGATGTTTCTTTTTTAATGTGAATTAGTATAATATGAGTATACTATGAATACTATGAAACAGTGATGATGCCTCTCTCCTCCAATCTGGTCCGGCTCTGGAACCCAAACTGTTTCATCACACTCTGCATAGAGAGTGTGTGTGTGTGTGTGTGTGAGTGAGAGTCTGTGTGTGTTTGTGTGTGTGTTTGTGTGTGTGTGTGGTGTGTTGTGTGTGTGTGTGGTGTGTGTGTGTGTTGTGTGTGTGTGTGTTTGTGTGAGTGAGTCTGTTTGTGTGTGTGTGTGTGTGTGTGGTGTTGTGTGTGTGTGTGTGTGTGTGTGTGTGTGTGTGTGTGTGTGTGTGTGTGTGAGTCTCTCTGTGTGTGTTTGTGTGTGTGTGGTGTGTGTGTGTGTGTGTGTGTGTGTGTGTGGGTGTGTGTGTGTGTGTGTGTGGCCCGAGTCCTCTCAGCTGTTGTTCTTGTTCATGAGCTTGGCTAACATCTGCTGCAGCTGCGTCCGCGACACGTTGAGCACCGAGTGTCTGCTGCGCGGGCTGCCGGGCGGCGGCAGCGTGCCGGCGTGGCGGCGGCGCACCGAGGCGGCGCCGGCGGCCGTGAGGTGGGCGGGGCTGCTCTCCGCCGAGCGGCTCCTCTGGATGAAGCTGCCGCCTCCGTGCGGGTACTGCTCCGTCTCCAGGGTGGAGGAGGAGAAGACGTAGGAGGCCAGCCGCCGCAGCTGATTGGGCCGCGCCGGTGCCGCTCCTCGTCCAGCTGCAGACAGACCAATCAGAGAGGGGGAGGGAGGTTAGCGCACGCCCACTCCGACCACAAGTATTCAAATGTATTTACATGTTTCATGTTTTCCTACAACTCCCTCCCTAGCTGTGATGTCACTTCCTGCCCTCGTCTCCTTCCCCCCCGCCCTGACCAGGCGTTAGACACGAGAGAGCTGATTGGTGCTCTCAGACGTCTAAAGCCTTCAGCCGATTGGCTAAGAGAGTCAAGCTCAGCACCTTTACACATAAACAAAGTGGCTGTAGAGACTAATGCACACGAAGATACATCAAATAAATAAATATAGATAGATAAAATATGAATGGGTAAGAAAACAACAATAGTAGAAAAATATGGATAACGTATGTAAAAGCTGGACGGCTGAATAAAAATTTTGTGGAAGAAATTATTAAAAATAAAAATAAATATCATTAAGATAAAATATGGATGGCCCAAAAAAAATTAAAAATATAGTAAAAAAAATGCGTAAAATAGACAAAAAATTTAAGAAATTAGTAAAAATAAATTAATATCATTTTGATAATATGGATGGCTAAAAAAATACAAAATATAGTAAAAAATATAATAAAAAATATGGCAAAAAATATGCATAAAATAGACAAAAAAGTTAAAGAAATTATTAAAAATAAATAAATATTTAGATAAAATACGGATGGCTGAAAAAATAAAAACTATAGTAAAAGAATTATGCAAAAAATATTAATGGTAAAATCAATACAAAATAAATTAAATAAAACAATATCAATCATAAAAAAACATAAATAAGAAGAAAAACTAAAAGCATGAAATGATAAGACGCTTTCAGGGTGTTAGACTGCGAGGGGAGGAGCCTCGGCCGTGCTACCGCTACCGCTAGCGTTGGCTAGTTCCAAGCTAGCAAAGAGTTCAGATAGCCAATCGGCTGCTAGCTGTGTGGGTCGCCAGATCGGTCAGACTAGCACCCGTCTAGAATACCCCCCCCCCCCCACACACACACACACACACACACACACACAAGAAGCACTTTTAAAAAGGGGACACACCAGCACGAACACTGCACACACTGTAGCTCGCTAACGTCTACATCGCTGACGTCTGGAGGAACAGAACGACTGGAGATGCAGAGAAAGGAAAAGAAGGGAACACAAGAGAAAGATGGAGTCGGCAGGCACACCAAACACAGACCCACGACGGAGGAAAACCAAAGAATAAACAAAAGATATGGGAGGAAATATGTGTGAACAGAAAGGAAAGGAAGGGAACAGAAAGCGAGTGAGAGAACAGAGGTAAAGGACTAGTCCTGAACTGTGCTTACCCCGAAACATCACTTTATTTCTTCTGTGGTGTCCCAATGGCGCCCTCGCTCTTTTCTGTGTCTCCTCGGGCGAGTCAAACTCGACATACTGTGTACTTTTAAGCGATAGCTTGGGGGCAAAGGCATCAGTAGTTATGTGGGGGGGGGGGGGGGGGGGGGGGGGGAGGGGGAATTGGAGAGGAATAAAAAGAGAATGGCAGTCTGTCCTCGTGGTTGGCGGCGGGCGGAGCAGAGCTCGCTAACACTGTGGGGGGTGTGTGTGTGTGTGTGTGTGCATAGATATATATACAGTGAGGAAAATAAGTATTTGAACACCCTATTCTGCAAGTTCTCCCACTTAGATGGAGGGTCTGAAATTGTCCTCGTAGGTGCATGTCCACTGTGAGAGACAAAATCTAAAAAAATAACTGTATGTTTGATTTTTTAACTATTTATTGTATGATACAGCTGCAAATAAGTATTTGAACACCTTTCTATCAGCTACAATTCTGACCCTCAAAGACCTGTTAGTCTGCCTTAGATGATGTCTCTCACAGTGGACATGTCTCTCACAGTGGACATGTCTCTCACAGTGGACATATCTCTCACAGTGGACATGCACCTACGAGGACAATTTCAGACCCTCCATGATTTCTAAGTGGAGAACTTGCAAAATAGCAGGGTGTTAAATACTTGTTTTCCTCACTGTGTATTATATATATATATATTTGTATGTATGTATGTATGTATGTATGTATGTATGTATGTATATATGTATGTATGTATATATATATGATGGTGTGTGTGTGTGTGTGTGTGTGTGTGTGTGTGTGTGTGTGTGTGTGTGTGTGTGTGTGTGTGTTGTGTGTGTGTGTGTGTGTGTGCAGGTCTCAGCTCGGCAGGACAACAGGTAAAGGTAACCAACAGTGAGATGGATCCAGCCCGGAGACGTGGACCTGGCGTGTTACTGGATAAAGAAATGAGTGCATGAAGAAATCAAATGGTCACACACACCGCAACGCAAAGATGGAAAACAAAAGAAAGAAAGAAAGAAAAAAGAATCAATGGAAGAAAAACTCTCGCTGCAGGAAAATTAGACATAAATAATATAAATAAATAAAATTCCACGTTAATTTTCCATGAAAGCAGCGGTCAGACTCCCCAGAGACCCTGATACACACACACACACACACACACACACACTCACACACACACACACACACACAGACATTCATAAACTTACACACACTAACACACACACACACACACACACACACAAATCAAACTACTTCTGAAGCCATGTTCCACCAGAACCCCCCCACCCCAAGTAACGTTTCCAAGAATCCAAAAGTCCGATGAGACCGAACGTGTATCTTTTGAGATGATAGTCATGAAATTTCCTCAAATTTTACTGTTTCCATGAAGCATTTATTATTAGATTTCACTTAAAAACGTGTGGATGGAAACAGAGAAACTGTCACATTACACTCTGATCATATTAAGCTGTGAAATTATGAAAATTACTGTAGGCCCTATCAATATAGTCTGTGAAGCTCAGTTATGAAAGGCAGTTTTTATTCAGTGTGCCGATGTGCTGCAATAGCAGCAATCGGCGCAATGACCATTGTTGCCCATACTTATTATTAGTCTTCCGCCAGATTTTCGTCCCGCTACTAGTCCTGGAGCGTTGCCAACACGCGCTCACAAAATACATCGAAACCTGTGTAATGATCGGGAATGGTGTGCTATGACTTTTCTTAGAGATTTGCTGCGCGGTTTTCAAGAAATCTGCAAAAAACAAATTTGACTTGAATGGAAAATGTTCGGAAAATCGCTCAACATCGCTCAAAACCCCCCCTCTTTGGGACCGTGCTGTATCGCCATACTATAACGTAGAAACATGATTAAAGGTTTAAACAGAAGACAAGACTTTGGCGTTTATTGGGCTGAATGGGCGTTCAGATATCAAGCACGGTTTCTCCAGAATCCCAGTTTACGTATCGTCCCGTTTTCAGAATGTCTCAGATTTTACAATGTGTGTGTATGTGGCGGAATGTTCAGAGCTAGAGTGGAAGACAGAATGGGGGGATTAAAAAAAATCATCTTGGTTCTCTCTCTATAACTCGCTCCCACACCAACAATTCTAACTTGTCATGGCCAATTTATACATCAAAACGTAGGTATTTTGTCTAGTTTCAGTCAATGTGATCATGTATGCGATATGAATTATCTGTTTTGCTCAGCGAGCTCTCAAATGACAAGAGTTCCAAATTTTCCTCCCTTCACGGCCATGTTAAACATCGTCCACATTTCTGAGCAGAACGCAGAGCGAAGCACTTTTTTACATCGCTGATACGCCCACATTTCTTAGTTTATCCACATAAATTTTATATCAATACGTTCACAAAGGCCTTCTGGTGCCCACGAGAACCTTATTTTATTGATAGCTTGTATCCCTTTGATGATATGATCATTTGTTTGAGAACTTGTTCAGTGTCTGAATAGCTGGTGACAGCAGGTGCCAGGTGCATCGTTAACTGATTACAGATCAAAGAGATGACATCACAGAGATGAAAGGCTTCCTATTGGTCCTTAGTAACCAGGCAACCATGCTCTGTATGTCTGTCTGTTGACATCTATCTGTCTCCCTCTCTCTCACACACACACACACACACACACGTCTTAACGTCTTAAATAGTTTTTTTTTTTAAAGTTATATCTCTGAAGGGTTAAGAAACTTATTATTTTTTATTAAGTTTTATTGCTATTTGGATGTGCACCAAGTAGGAGGCTCACTGATAAAATTTCTGCGGAATTTTCTAGTTATTTTTATTATTCAGTGTGCCGAGGTGCTGCAATAGCAGCACTCGGCACACTGTCTATTATCGCCCATACTTATTATTATTCTTCCGCCAGATTTTCGTCCCACTACTAGTCCCGGAGCGTTTCCAACACGCGCACACAAAATACAGTGAAACGTTTGTAATGATCAGGAATGGTGTGCTATGACTTTTCTAAGAGATTTGCCGCGCGGTTTTCCCGAAATCGGTATAAAACCGCGCAAAATTCCTCATTGACTTAACTGGGAAAAGTTTGGGAAATCGCTCATACTTCTACAGTAAAGTATCACCATACTTTACTGCGGTACGGATCTCTGGAAGTTTCTCAAACTAATTGCTCTCTCTCTTCCAGTTTTAACTCTTCAGACTTCATTATTGGTGAAAATGTAGGAAATCTTGTGCCGATCGCAGACATGTAACTATGGAGTCAATCGGACTAAATCTTTTTGTGCTAGGCTCCCCAACTGCTGATAGAAAACGTAAGAAAGAATCTGACCCCTTCTCTAAGGAAATCACCATAGCAACAGGTTCTGTTACTGAGAGGACAGAGGGGGGGGCTGCAGCACGATTCTCTGAAACAAACAAATGTCTCTCTCTCCTCCAGTTTTAATTCTTCAGACGTCATTTTTTGTCGAAATGTAGGAAATCTTGTGCCGGGCGCAGACATGTAACCATGGAGTCTAAAAGGACTGTTTTTTACATGGAGTCTGGTTGGTTTAGCGCTAGCTACGTCATAGCTGTTTCTGGGAAACTAAAAGGTCTTAGATAGGTTTTAAAAAGTTATATCTCTGAAGGGTTAAGACACTTAACACTTTTAATATTAGGTTTTATTGCTGTTCGGATGTGTCCCAATAGCAGGCACACTGATAAAATTTCTGCGGAATTTTCTAGTTATTATTACTGTTATCTTTATACTGTCTTTTTTCTCTCTATACTGTATTCTTCTTGCTAAAAACAGAATTTCCTTGCAGGAGTCATCCCAAAATGATTAATAAAGTCTAAGTCTCTAAGTCTCTGAGTCTAAGTCTCTAAGTCTAAGTCCCTAAGTCTCTAAGTCTAAGTCTCTAAGTCTAAGTCTAAGTCTCTAAATCTCTGAGTCTAAGTCTCTAAGTCTAAGTCTCTAAGTCTCTGAGTCTAAGTCTCTAAGTCTAAGTCCCTAAGTCTAAGTCTCTAAGTCTCTGAGTCTAAGTCTCTAAGTCTATGTCCCTAAGTCTCTAAGTCTCTGAGTCTAAGTCTCTAAGTCTAAGTCTCTAAGTCTCTGAGTCTAAGTCTAAGTCTCTAAATCTCTGAGTCTAAGTCTCTAAGTCTAAGTCTCTAAGTCTCTGAGTCTAAGTCTCTAAGTCTAAGTCCCTAAGTCTAAGTCTCTAAGTCTCTGAGTCTAAGTCTCTAAGTCTAAGTCTCTAAGTCTCTAAGTCTAAGTCTCTAAGTCTAAGTCTCTAAGTCTCTGAGTCTAAGTCTCTAAGTCTAAGTCCCTAAGTCTCTGAGTCTAAGTCTCTAAGTCTAAGTCTCTAAGTCTGACAAGCGTTGAATATGAAAGACAAGGACAAACTGTCTCCAACGGAGGACAGTCAGAAAGTGCAAGCTAGGATATTTCTGGTTAAATGTGGTGAATTATTCAGTGAATTATTCAGCCAGAGTATAAAAATATAAAAATATACTGCAGACCTTTCACCCATAATGCATTGCAGCCCTCTAACATCTTCTTTAACAAATGTGTGCATCATATATATATATATATATATATATATATATATATATATATATACACATACAAATATATATTCCACTCGTTGAATCAAACATTCCAAACTGTACGTGCGTGTGTGTGTGTATGTGTGTGTACGTGTGTATGTGTGTGCATGCGTGCGTGCGTGTGTGTGTGTGTCGAGGGACATGTGACACATCTCAGCTGTGTGTTTGATGACATCATCATCTCAGCTGTGTGTTTGATGACATCATCATCTCAGCTGTGTGTTTGATGACATCATCATCTCAGCTGTGTGTTTGATGACATCATCATCTCAGCTGTGTGTTTGATGACATCATCATCTCAGCTGTGTGTTTGATGACATCATCATCTCAGCTGTGTGTTTGATGACAGCTGGACCTGGAGCCGTTATGTTGTTGCTAGGTTACTGTATAATCAACATCAGATTATAAACTATATGTGTTTAGTGTGGAGACATCTTAATGTGGAAAGTAACTAAAGTAACGAGTAACTAAAATAACATATTTCTAATATAATATTTAATAATAATATCTCTCTCTTAAGTGTAGTGGAGTAGAAGTAGAAAGTGTAAAAAGAAAATACTCAAGTAAAGTACAAGTACCTCAACATGTGTATAAGTACAGTAGTGGAGTACATGTACACAGCTGTGTTGTGTAGTGTGAACTACACACTTGTGTACTTTTGTGCGTACAGTAACACAGTTTGCCCTCCTGCTCTCTTGTAGTTTCCTACAGTGAAGTAAAAAGCCGAGTCGTCGTTGAGCCGCGTGTCGGCCGACAGGTAAACGAGGCGGAGCAGCCGGCGGCTAGCAGCGACACGGCTAGCTAAGGATGCTAAGCTAATGCTAGGCTAATGTCTGTGTTTTCCCCTGGGAGACGTACAGGAGGTGCATGTATGTGACAGAGGGATCAGGGCTCCTCCCTCAACAAAATGCTTTTAATATAACAATACAACATGCAGTTTCATTTCAGTCCCTCCAGACAAATGTGATCATGTGATGTCATAATCGCATAATCAGCCAGAGTCTGCATTTTTATGCATTTTTCATACTCACCGCATAAATTGCTGATTTCTGAGCAAAATAAAGCGGGGCTTGCATGATGTCATAATCCCACATTTTCATTGTATAAAAGTTACAAATATCTTGAGAAATGTTGCGTTCACTTCACACATGAGCAGCCATTTTACCCTGTTGCCATGGGAACGTAATGAAGTGACAAGACAAACAGTGTCTTTTTCATTCATAAATTGCATAAATATCCCTCGTATTCCATCGCATTTTTTAAGAAAATGTGCCACATAATCAAGGATTTTTGCAACAACCACAAAAAAACTCTGCAAGGACCGCATGTCGGACCCTCATCATT
Source organism: Etheostoma spectabile (assembly GCF_008692095.1). Classification (NCBI taxonomy): domain Eukaryota; kingdom Metazoa; phylum Chordata; class Actinopteri; order Perciformes; family Percidae; genus Etheostoma; species Etheostoma spectabile. The sequence continues at coordinate 15,087 of NW_022603622.1, forward strand.
AGCAGATGTGTGTAACAGGATAAAGAAGCTAGAGCAGATCATAAATAAATCACACTCAGAACTACACATGCATAAACAATCATTAGATCTGAGGAAAGTCAGCTTGAGGTCAATAAAACCCTGAATATATATTAATAGATTAAAATATTATTATAAATATAAAATATATTAATACTTTCACCAAGGAAACGCGTGTTCGTTCCTCGGGAATGTTTCAACCCAATCCACCATCTTTTTCCCAAACTCATGGAGTCAGAATCCCGCTAGCGCTAACCGCCCAGCGGCCGCCCACTTCCTCACATGGGCTCTGATTGGCTGGCCGTGTCTCTTACCGGTCTGTGGGGTCCGATGGGGTCCGACTCTCTCCGGCGGGGGCGTCCCGACGGCAGCGAGTGGCAGGGCGACTGGGCGGGGCTGCCGCCGCTCCTCCGCGACGCCTCCTCCTCCGTTAGCGTTAGCATCCCGCGGCTGCTGTCCCGGGTGTGGGTCTTGGGACGGACTACCAGCTCGCCTCCTGCAAGGGAACAAAACGTTAGCCAGAGGGGACAGTGGCGGGACATCTGCAGCGAGACACCAGTGATGCTCTCCTTAAGTTAAGAATCATCAGGTATGTACTTTACTTGGTTGGTATCAAGTATCAAGAGAAAGCTAATGTTGTTTTTGGACTGTAGCAACATGAATGTTAAATAAAAGTCCAACAAAGCGTCCAACAAAAGCGTCCAACAAAAGCGTCCATCAAAGCGTCCAACAAAAGCGTCCAACGAAGCGTCCAACAAAGCGTCCAACAAAAGCGTCCAACGAAGCGTCCAACAAAAGCGTCCAACGAAGCGTCCAACAAAAGCGTCCATCAAAGCGTCCGAAGATCGAAAGAACCGTTGTAAGAAGCGTTGTAAATGTGTAAATTTCTAGTCTTAACAACTACTCAAAGCGCTTTTACATCTACAGGAAACATTCACCATCACACACATCTACACACCTGCTCATCAGATACACACTCACACACATCTACACACCTGCTCATCAGATACACACTCACACACATCTACACACCTGCTCATCAGATACACACTCACACACATCTACACACCTGCTCATCAGATACACACTCACACACATCTACACACCTGCTCATCAGATACACACTCACACACATCTACACACCTGCTCATCAGATACACACTCACACACATCTACACACCTGCTCATCAGATACACACTCACACACATCTACACACCTGCTCATCAGATACACACTCACACACATCTACACACCTGCTCATCAGATACACACTCACACACATCTACACACCTGCTCATCAGATAAACATTCATACACATTCACACTCCGATGCAGCACCGGGGGCAACTCGGGGTTCACAGCCGCCCCTTTGCATTGTAAGAAACATCAGAAGCGTTGTAAGAAACGTAAGACGCGTAAGAAGCGTAAGACGCGTTGTAAGAAACATAAGAAGAGTTGTAAGAAACGTAAGACGCGTTGTAAGAAGCGTAAGAAGCGTTGTAAGAAGTATTGTAAGAAACATAAGAAGAGTTGTAAGAAAACGACAAAAAAACGACAAAGGCGGCAAAAAAGTCAGAAAAGCAATGAAAAAGTAATAAAAACCGGCGGGAAGCTAGTACCTGCGGCCCTGAGCCTGCGGCGCTCCTCCTGCTCCTCCAGGGGGCGGAGCTCCTCGGGCTCCTCGTCCGTGGTCCCCGACGTGGTTGGCTGGAAGTCTCGGAGCTCCGCCTCCTTGTCGATGATCACCCACTCCTTGCTGTCGAAGTCCTCCTCCTCGGCCAGCGGCACCGAGCGGATGAAGGCGTTGCTGTGCGCCTCCTGGTCCACCGACGCCACCGACATCTCCTGGCGCCCGCTGGCCTGCCGGTCTCCACGGCAACCAGGGTCCACAGACAGCATCTGGGCCGGCTGGGAGGAGTAGACGTGACGCGACGGAGACCCGAGCATGTCCAACCGGGACCTGGAGACACAACAAAATGGTAAAACACACACAGACGCACACACACACACACACACACACACAGACACAGACACACAAACACACACGCAAGCACACAAACACAGACACACACAGACACACACAAACACACACACACACACAGAGACACACAAACACACACACGCAAGCACACAAACACAGACACACACAACCACAGACACACACACACACACACAGACACACACAACCACAGACACACACACACACACAGACATACACACAAACACACACACACAAACACACACAGACACACTATATATTCTTGCTTAATACTGGACCCATTTAAAAGGGTTAAAAAAATACGAAGTTACCCTTTAACACAAACCAAAGTAAAACCATTTTAAATGTCTGAGTGTGAATCTGAATGAGTTTCCTGAAGCGTTGCTGACCTCTGTCCGTAGGCGTCGGCGCGGCCCTCGGCTGCAGACAGCCGCTCAGATTCAGGGCTGTTGACCCGGCGGTACCGTAACGACCGACCCTGACCCGTCGGGGACTCCGGTGCTCCGCCGCAGATCGGCGATGCTGGACACGCACCTCGACCCGAGTCCTCCTCCTGAGCACCCTGAGGACGGACAGGAAGGTCCTCAGAACATACTGTAATACTGCATCTGAAGTCTCTTTATATAGACCTTAGTGGTCCCTAATACTGTATCTGAAGTCTCTTTATATAGACCTTAGTGGTCCCTAATACTTATCTGAAGTCTCTTTATATAGACCTTAGTGGTCCCTAATACTTCATCTGAAGTCTCTTTATATAGACTTAGTGGTCCCTAATACTGCATCTGAAGTCTCTTTTTATATAGACCTTAGTGGTCCCTAATACTGTATCTGAAGTCTCTTTATATAGACCTTAGTGGTCCTAATACTCATCTGAAGTCTCTTTATATAGACCTTAGTGGTCCCTAATACTGCATCTGAAGTCTCTTTTATATAGACCTAGTGTCCCTAATACTGTATCTGAAGTCTCTTTATATAGACCTTAGTGGTCCCTAATACTGTATCTGAAGTCTCTTTATATAGACCTTAGTGGTCCCTAATACTGTATCTGAAGTCTCTTTATATAGACCTTAGTGGTCCCTAATACTGTATCTGAAGTCTCTTTGTATAGGCCTAAAATATAAAATACATAAAGATATATAAATATATCATATCTCGGGGGGGGGGGGGGTGCAGTGCTACCCCGCCCTTAACATGAAGTACAATATTTTCATAGATTGGTGGAACACACACTGCATAAATATGAACTCAAGCTAAAGGTTCATCTTCTGTCTGACATTTTGTTTTCATATTCTCATCAGTGGGGCTGTTGCCGTGGTGGTTCGGACCTTGTTCAGGCTGATCCTAAGTCTGTTGCGGTTGAAGTCTGTGTCTTCCCAGGCCTCTCCGGTGTCCCCGGCAAGGGGGACGCCCGTCTCTCCGGGGGGGCGGCTGGGCGGCACCGGCGGGGCGTTCTCCTGATCGCTGAGATGTTCGTCCTGCAAGACGTCGTCCGTGTTCTCCCGCTGCAGATCTCCAGGAACCGGCGTCACAATGGCTCTGTGGACGCAGAATTCATCATTTACTGAAGGGTAATCTGGTTCTGTTAACAAGCTGGGGATGGTTTCAGGGATTCTGCCATGTACAGACCTTAGTGGTCCCTAATACTGTATCTGAAGTCTCTTTTATATAGACCTTAGTGGTCCCTAATACTGTATCTGAAGTCTCTTTATATAGACCTTAGTGGTCCCTAATACTGGATCTGAAGTCTCTTTATATAGACCTTAGTGGTCCCTAATACTGGATCTGAAGTCTCTTTATATAGACCTTAGTGGTCCCTAATACTGTATCTGAAGTCTCTTTATATAGACCTTAGTGGTCCCTAATACTGTATCTGAAGTCTCTTTTATATAGACCTTAGTGGTCCCTAATACTGTATCTGAAGTCTCTTTATATAGACCTTAGTGGTCCCTAATACTGTATCTGAAGTCTCTTTTATATAGACCTTAGTGGTCCTAATACTGTATCTGAAGTCTCTTTATATAGACCTTAGTGGTCCCTAATACTGTATCTGAAGTCTCTTATATAGACCTTAGTGGTCCCCTAATACTGTATCTGAAGTCTCTTTTATATAGACCTTAGTGGTCCCTAATACTGGATCTGAAGTCTCTTTATATAGACCTTAGTGGTCCCTAATACTGTATCTGAAGTCTCTTTATATAGACCTTAGAGGTCCCTAATACTGTATCTGAAGTCTCTTTATATAGACCTTAGTGGTCCCTAATACTGTATCTGAAGTCTCTTTATAGACCTTAGTGGTCCCTAATACTGTATTAGTGGTCCCTAATCCTGTATCTGAGTCTGAGGTTCTTACCCCACCATGGCGGCGGTGGGCCGGGTGTTGTGCTGTGGTTGGGTGGAGGCGCTGGTCGACAGCGTGACATCACCGCCCCCCTTCTCCCAATCGAACGGCTCGTTCTCGGTGATGATTCGCTCCTTCATGCTGTTCTCAAACACCGACATCAGCAGCTAGGACAACAACAGCGAGACGGACTCATCAATCTGTTCCCACGGAAACGGAGACCACGGAGCTAAGTTCACAGTGAGCTCCTTCGTCCTGTCCTCGTGGTTTACTATATTTTGGTAAATAATTGATGTGAGTTTTGAAATGGTTTTGCGTGTGACGGCTAAAGAAGGATTGTCTCTGACCATAAATTAGTTTTCTGGTCAGGGTTTCATACAAACTTACAGGAAGCAACAGAATAATTAATTATAACTAGAAAATTCTGCAGAAATTTTATCAGTGTACTTTCTACCTGGTGCACATGCAAATAGCAATAAAATGTAATAAAAAATAATAAGTGTCTTATCCCTTCAGAGATATAACTTTGTAGAACCTATTTAAGACCTTAGGACGTGTGTGTGTGTCTGTCTGTGTGTGTGTGTGTGTGTGTGTGTGTGTCTGTGTGTGTGTGTGTGTGCAGAGGTGGGTAGAGTAGCCAAAAATTGTACTCAAGTAAAAGTACTGTTACTTTAGAATAATATGACTCAAGTAAAAGTAAAAGTAGTCATCCAAATAATTACTTGAGTAAGAGTAAAAAAGTACTTGATGAAAAAACTACTCAAGTAGTTAGTAACTGTTGAGTAACGTCTGATTTATTTCTCAACACAAGCATCAATCAGTCAGACAAAAATACAAAATAATCATATTTAGGCAAATTATAGTCCATCCAATCAATAAAATAAATTAAAATGTATTTATTAATTACAAAATAGCTTATTTGAGAGACTTGTCACATCAAATTAGGATGGATACTGCATGTGTAAAACATACCGTATGTAACCTAAAAGACAAACATCCACCTCTCCACAGCAGAAACTACAACCACCGCTACGTCTCCTCAGGTTAGAACCACCGCTACGTCTCCTCAGGTTAGAACCACCGCTACGTCTCCTCAGGTTAGAACCACCGCTACGTCTCCTCAGGTTAGAGGTTGAGTTGTTGAACGCTGACATGTCCGTTTGTTTTGGTCGACACTGAAGACGCCGCACAATATAGCTGCTGTTTTTGCACTTTTCTAAAAGGTAAACATGCTTTCACTATGAGGCGGGGGGGGGGGTCCTCCTGGTTTGCGTTGCCTTGGCGACGTTTTGCTTCTGACGTCTTTGCTACGACTGTAAAGCTAACCTGTCGCGCTGCTGAAACGAGTATGGTCACATGACTGAACAACGACGTGTGATTGGTTAAGCACAGTCACGTTGTAGAGCCTTCAGCGGAAGACTCTCTCTGTCAAAATAAAACATTAAAATGAGACGTACGATGGGGTAAAAACAATGACGCGTAGTAACGAGTAACGAGCTCCTTGTAGCCTGATGTAGCGGAGTAAGAGTACAGTTTCTTCTTCACTAATCTACTCAAGTAAAAGTAAAAGTATAGTGATTTAAAACTACTCCTAGAAGTACAATTTTTTCAAAAACTTACTCAAGTAAATGTAACGGAGTAAATGTAACTCGTTACTACCCACCTCTGTGTGTGTGTGTGTGTGTGTGTGTGTGTCTGAGAGAGAGGGAGACAGATAGATGTCGACAGTCAGACATACAGAGTATGGTTGCCTGGTTACTAAGGACCAATAGGAAGCCTTTCATCTCTGTGATGTCATCTCTTTGATCTGTAATCAGTTAACGACTGCACCTGGCACCTGCTGTCACCAGCTATTCAGACACTGAACAAGCTCTCAAACAAATGATCATATCATCAAAGGGATACAAGCTATCAATAAAATAACGTTCTCGTGGGCACCAGAAGGCCTTTGTGAACGTATTGATATAATATTTATGTTGATAGTTATAAATGTGGGCGTATCAGCGATGTAAAAAAGGTCTTTGCTCTGCGTTCTGCTCAGAAACGTGGACGGTGTTTAACATGGCAGTGGATGGAGGAAGACTGGGAACTCTTGTCATTTGAAAGGTCGCTGAGCGAAAAATATAATTCATATCGCATGAATGAGCAAATTAACTGAAACTAGACAAGAATACCTACGTTTTGATGTATAAATTGACAATGCCATGACAAGTTAGAATTGTTTAAGTATTTCTTGTCTGCTGTTTCTGTTCTTCACATACAGCCATACCATAATTACCATAACTACCCATTTTTTGGGATCAATACATATCTATCTATCCATCTATATGTCTATCTATCTATCTATCTACTCTCTCTCTCTCTCTCTCTCTCTCTCTCTCTCTCTCTCTCAGAGTAAACCCTTTCAGTGTAGTGGGTACCTGGTAGTCTGGTTTGGTGTAGTAGTCCAGGGCCAGCACGTGGTCCAGGAAGACATTGAACTCTGAAGGCATGTGTTTGAGCAGCATCCGGTGGTCGTACCGCTCCTTGATCTGACCCACTTGTTCCTGAAAAACACCAAACCCCACAATCCCTCTCAGCTGCTGCAGGCAGTTAATGAGGACGAGTGGAGAGTCAGGCCTGAACCAGGACACGCTCGCAGGACAAAGACAAATAATCAACTCATTTTCTTAATAATCGACTTATTTTCTTAATAATCGACTTATTTTCTTAATAATCGACTTATTTTCTTACCCCTCCTGTTGTCCTCGGGTCTACATATATACAGTGAAGAAAATAAGTATTTAACACGCTGCTATTTTGCGAGTTCTCCCACTTAGAAATCATGGAGAGTCTGAAATTGTCCTCGTAGGTGCATGTCCACTGTGAGAGACATGTCCACTGTGAGAGACATGTCCACTGTGAGAGACATGTCCACTGTGAGACAAAATCTAAAAAAAAAAAAAAAACAGAAATCACAATGTATGATTTTTTAACTATTTATTTGTATGATACAGCTGCAAATAAGTATTTGAACAGCTGAGAAGATCCATGTTAACATCTGGTCCAGCAGCCTTTGTTTCCAACGGTTCCTGTAGTCCTTCACCAGGTCTGACACCCTGCAGAAGGGATTTTGGCCCCCCCTCCACACAGATCTTCTCTAGACCAGTCAGGTTTCTGGGCTGGAGTTTGAGCTCCCTCCAAAGATTCTCTATTGGGTTTAGGTCTGAAGACTGGCTAGGCCCCCCAGAACCTTGATCTGCTTCTTCCAGAGCCCCCCCTTGGTTTTCCTGGCTGTGGTCTTCGGGTCTTTGTCATGTTGGAAGACCCAGCCTCGACCCATCTTCACTGCTCTAACTGAGGGATGGAGGGTGGTCCCCAAAATCTCCCAATCAATGGCCCCGGTCCTCCTCTCCTTAATACAGTGCAGTCCCCCTGTCCCATGTGCAGAAACACCCCCCCAAAGCATGATGCTACCCCCCCATACTTCACAGTAGGGATGCTGGTCTTGGGATGGTCCTCATCAGGGGAACCTTCCGGGCCATGCAGGATTCAAACCATGACGTCTTAGTGTATTACCAACAGTAACCTTGGAAACGGTGGTCCCAGTTCTTTCCAGGTCCTGGACCAGCTCCTCCCGTGTAGTTCTGGGCTGGTTTCTCACCTTTCTTAGGATCACTGAGACCCCCCGAGGTGAGATCCTGCATGGGGCCCCAGTCCGAGGGAGACTGACAGTCATGTTTAGCTTCTTCCATTTTCTAATGATGTCTCCAACAGTGGACCTGTCTTCACCAAGCTGCTTGGACATGTCCCCGTAGTCCTGTCCAGCCTTGTGGAGGGGGACAGTTTAGTCTCTAGTGTCTTTGGACAGCCCTCTGGTCTTGGCCATGTTAGTAGTTGGATTCTTACTGATTGGATGGGGGGGACAGGTGTCTTTATGCAGCTAAGGTCCTCAAAAAGGTGCATCTAATTTAGGATAATAAATGGAGTGAGGGGGACATTATGAAGACAGACTAACAGGTCTTTGAGGGACATTTTGAAGACAGACTAACAGGTCTTTGAGGGTCAGAATTCTAGCTGATACACAGGTGTTCAAATACTTATTTACAGCTGTATCATTCAAATAAATAGTTAATAAATCATACATTGTGATTTCAGGATGTTTTTTTAGATTATGTCTCTCACAGTGGACATGTCTCTCACAGTGGACATGTCTCTCACAGTGGACATGGTCCTACGAGGACATCAGACCCTCCATGGTTTCTAAGTGGAGAACTTGTTAAATAGCAGCGTGTTAGATACTTATTGTCCTCACTGTATATACACACACACACACTGTCTGTGGGACATGTTAACCAAAAGTAGGAGCTTAACAACGCAGAAAATGTCGTAGTCACAGTAACTGATGGCGGTAGTCTGACCTTGTCTTTGATCTTTCGCCATGGCAACTGTCCAACGGCGAACTCAACCAACATGTAAAACAGCGACCAAAGGTCGTCATGGCGACCCATTTCCTGGAGGAAGACAACAAAAAAACATTATATAAACTATTATTAACTATTATATAAACACATTATAGAGGATAGGATTTTTTAGGGGTGTCACGATTATGCAAGTCCACAATTGGGCTGCAGCATGATGTACATGGATGTATTTAATGCTAAGCTAACATTGCCCTGTGTCTTAAGCTGCAGGCTACTAGCCTCTAAGCTACATTACCCTGTGTCTTAAGCTGCAGGCTACTAGCCGCTAAGCTACATTACCCTGTGTCTTAAGCTTCAGGCTACTAGCCGCTAAGCTACATTACCCTGTGTCTTAAGCTGCAGGCTACTAGCCGCTAAGCTAACATTACCCTGTGTCTTAAGCTGCAGGGTAATAGCCGCTAAGCTAACATTACCCTGTGTCTTTAGCTGCAGGCTACTAGCCGCTAAGCTAATGTTACCCTGTGTCTTTAGCTGCAGGCTACCAGCCGCTAAGCTAACGTTACCCTGTGTCTTAAGCTGTAGGCTACTAGCCGCTAAGCTAATGTTACCCTGTGTCTTTAGCTGCAGGCTACCAGCCGCTAAGCTAACGTTACCCTGTGTCTTAAGCTGTAGGCTACTAGCCGCTAAGCTAATGTTACCCTGTGTCTTTAGCTGCAGGCTACCAGCCGCTAAGCTAACGTTACCCTGTGTCTTAAGCTGTAGCCTACTAGCCGCTAAGCTAACATTACCCTGTGTCATAAGCTGCATGTTCATCATTCATTCATAAATTATATTTCACTCATAACCGCTGTGGTATCACTTACTTGCGTCTGCAGAATATTTCCTTCATTCAGACAGGGTCACTAAAGGTATTTATATTAAGTTAATATGAGTTGAGTTTTATTATTGACTCACAAGAGAAAACACAAACTGACCTTGTTTTTATGAGCGTTGACCGAAGCGTATCGGACCGTCCCTCGGAAACCCGCCACCGTCCTCGGCTGCAGGCGGAGAAAAGCTAGTCAGCGGTCAGTAATCATCAATAATCATCAATAATCAGATAATCATCACAATCATGATCTCATTTCTTTCTGTCAGTTGGAGTCTGTTATTACGACTAAGACGTATCTGAGGAAGGTTTAAAAAATATCTTTAAAAGACTTCTTCTGTGATGACTGAATGCTAGAAAAACCCCGATGTACAAAGAAGGCCTTAGTGGTCCCTAATACTGTATCTGAAGTCTTTTTATATAGACCTTAGTGGTCCCTAATACTGGATCTGAAGTCTCTTTATATAGACCTTAGTGGTCCCTAATACTGTATCTGAAGTCTCTTTATATAGACCTTAGTGGTCCCTAATACTGTATCTGAAGTCTCTTATATAGACCTTAGTGGTCCCTAATACTGGATCTGAAGTCTCTTTATATAGACCTTAGTGGTCCCTAATACTGTATCTGAAGTCTCTTATATAGACCTTAGTGGTCCCTAATACTGTATCTGAAGTCTTTATATAGACCTTAGTGGTCCCCTAATACTGTATCTGAAGTCTTTTATATAGACCTTAGTGGTCCCTAATACTGTATCTGAAGTCTTTATATAGACCTTAGTGGTCCTTAGTACTGTATCTGAAGTCTTTATATAGACCTTAGTGGTCCCTAATACTGTATCTGAAGTCTCTTTATATAGACCTTAGTGGTCCCTAATACTGTATCTGAAGTCTCTTTATATAGACCTTAGTGGTCCCTAATACTGTATCTGAAGTCTCTTATATAGACCTTAGTGGTCCCTAATACTGTATCTGAAGTCTCTTTATATAGACCTTAGTGGTCCTAATACTGTATCTGAAGTCTCTTTATATAGACCTTAGTGGTCCCTAATACTGTATCTGAAGTCTCTTTTATATAGACTCTTATGAAGTCCTTTTATAGACCTTAGTGGTCCCTAAACTTATCTGAAGTCTCTTATAGGACCTTAGTGGTCCCTAATACTGTATCTGAAGTCTCTTTATATAGACCTTAGTGGTCCCTAATACTGTATCTGAAGTCTCTTTTATATAGACCTTAGTGGTCCCCTAATACTGTATCTGAAGTCTCTTTATAGACCTTAGTGGTCCCTAGTACTGTATCTGAAGTCTTTTATATAGACCTTAGAGGTCCCTAATACTGTATCTGAAGTCTCTTTATATAGACCTTAGTGGTCCCCTAATACTGTATCTGAAGTCTCTTATATAGACCTTAGTGGTCCCTAATACTGTATCTGAAGTCTCTTTATATAGACCTTAGTGGTCCCCTAATACTGTATCTGAAGTCTCTTTATATAGACCTTAGTGGTCCCTAATACTGTATCTGAAGTCTCTTATATAGACCTTAGTGGTCCCCTAATACTGTATCTGAAGTCTTTATATAGACCTTAGTGGTCCTAATACTGTATCTGAAGTCTCTTATATAGACCTTAGTGGTCCCTAATACTGTATCTGAAGTCTCTTTATATAGACTTAGTAGTCCCCTAATACTGTATCTGAAGTCCTTTTATATAGACCTTAGGGGTCCCTAATACTGTATCTGAAGTCTCTTATATAGACCTTAGTGGTCCCTAATACTGTATCTGAAGTCTCTTTATATAGACCTTAGTGGTCCCTAATACTGTATCTGAAGTCTCTTATATAGACCTTAGTGGTCCCTAATACTGGATCTGAAGTCTCTTATATAGACCTTAGTGGTCCCTAATACTGTATCTGAAGTCTCTTTATATAGACCTTAGTGGTCCCTAATACTGGATCTGAAGTCTCTTTATATAGACCTTAGTGGTCCCTAATACTGGATCTGAATGAAACGCCGCTGCTGCGTCTTTATTGGCTGAATCTGTCGGACTGAACGTAAACACAAAATACGATAAAACCAACGTGACAAAAATAACCAAATTATGAGACAAACAGAAACATCAGCAGAGGGTTACACACACGCATCCACACGGCCTGCAGGAACCACTGTGATGTCATATCTGTGTGTGTGTGTGTGTGTGGTAAGCAGGATGTGATGACACGTTTAGGTTCCCATGACAACTGGGAGACGCATCATAATATGGGAGGAGTCATCTTTGAACTCGTGGCTACTTTATTTCTTTTCCTTCATTACTTCTTGGTTGGTTATATATTCTGGTCTGTTGTCAGAGATGATGTAATGTAATGGTCAGAAGTCGAAATACGTAAACATGTGATCGCACAATTCAACGCATATTCAGACAAAGTTCGCAAATTTACGCGAGAGACGCATTTTTTCAAATTACGCCGCACTTTCGCCGCATAATTTGTCGATTTACGCGCTGTGCTTGCATGATTTCATAATAAAAGTCCCATATATCTCAGCAGAAAGTTAAAAAATGTTGGTTGTCTCCTTTTAGCGCCATATACCACGCTTAGTTGTCTCCTTTAGCGTCATATAACACGCTTGGTTGTCTCCTTTAACGTCATATAACACGCTTGGTTGTCTCCTTTAGCGTCATATAACACGCTTGGTTGTCTCCTTTAGCGTCATATAACACGCTTGGTTGTCTCCTTTAGCGTCATATAACACGCTTGGTTGTCTCCTTTAGCGTCATATAACACGCTTGGTTGTCTCCTTTAACGTCATATAACACGCTTGGTTGTCTCCTTTAGCATCATATAACACGCTTGTTGGTCTCCTTTAGCGTCATATAACACGCTTGGTTGTCTCCTTAGCGTCATATAAACGCTTGGTTGTCTCCTTTAACGTCATATAACACGCTTGGGTGTCTCCTTTAGCGTCATGTAACACGCTTGGTTGTCTCCTTTAGCGTCATGTAACACACTTGATCGTCTCCTTTAGCGTCATGTAACACGCTTGGTTGTCTCCTTTAGCGTCATGTAACACGCTTGGTTGTCTCCTTTAGCGTCATGTAACACGCTTGGTTTTCTCCTTTAACGTCATATAACACGCTTGGTTGTCTCCTTTAGCGTCATAAACCTTGTTGGTCTCCTTTAGCGTCATATAACACGCTTGGTTGTCTCCTTTAGCGTCATGTAACACGCTTGGTTGTCTCCTTTAGCGTCATATAACACGCTTGGTTGTCTCCTTTAGCGTCATGTAACACGCTTGGTTGTCTCCTTTAACGTCATGTAACACGCTTGGTTGTCTCCTTTAACGTCATATAACACGCTTGGTTGTCTCCTTTAACGTCATATAACACGCTTGGTTGTCTCCTTTAACGTCATATAACACGCTTGTTGGTCTCCTTTAGCGTCATATAACACGCTTGGTTGTCTCCTTTAACGTCATGTAACACGCTTGGTTGTCTCCTTTAGCGTCATATAACACGCTTGGTTGTCTCCTTTAGCGTCATGTAACACGCTTGGTTGTCTCCTTTAACGTCATATAACACGCTTGGTTGTCTCCTTTAGCGTCATATAACACGCTTGGTTGTCTCCTTTAACGTCATATAACACGCTTGGTTGTCTCCTTTAGCGTCATATAACACGCTTGGTTGTCTCCTTTAGCATCATATAACACGCTTGGTTGTCTCCTTTAACGTCATATAACACGCTTGGGTGTCTCCTTTAGCGTCATGTAACACGCTTGGTTGTCTCCTTTAGCGTCATGTAACACGCTTGGTTGTCTCCTTTAACGTCATATAACACGCTTGGTTGTCTCCTTTAGCGTCATATAACACGCTTGTTGGTCTCCTTTAGCGTCATATAACACGCTTGGTTGTCTCTTTAACGTCATATAACACGCTTGGTTGTCTCCTTTAGCGTCATGTAACACGCTTGGTTGTCTCCTTTAGCGTCATGTAACACGCTTGGTTGTCTCCTTTAGCGTCATATAACACGCTTGGTTGTCTCCTTTAGCGTCATATAACATGCTTGGTTGTCTCCTTTAGTGTCATATAACACGCTTGGTTGTCTCTTTAGCGTCATATAACACGCTGGTTGTCTCCTTTAGCGTCATAACACACTTGGTTGTCTCCTTTAGCGTCATATAACATGCTTGGTTGTCTCCTTTAGCGTCATATAACACGCTTGGTCCTCTCCTTAGCGTCATGTAACACGCTGGTCGTCTCCTTTAGCGTCATAAACACGCTTGGTTGTCTCCTTTAGCGTCATGTAACACGCTTGGTTGTCTCCTTTAACGTCATATAACGCGCTTGGTGTCTCCTTTAGCTTCCTATAACACGCTTGGTGTCTCCTTTAGCGTCATATAACACGCTTGGTGTCTCCTTTAGCGTCATATAACACGCTGGTTGTCTCCTTTAGCGTCATGTAACACGCTTGGTTGTCTCCTTTAACGTCATATAACACGCTTGGTTGTCTCCTTTAGCATCATATAACACGCTTGTTGGTCTCCTTTAGCGTCATATAACACGCTTGGTTGTCTCTTTTAACGTCATATAACACGCTTGGTTGTCTCCTTTAGCGTCATATAACACGCTTGGTTGTCTCCTTTAGCGTCATATAACACGCTTGGTTGTCTCCTTTAGCGTCATGTAACACGCTTGGTTGTCTCCTTTAGCGTCATGTAACACGCTTGGTTGTCTCCTTTAGCGTCATATAACACGCTTGGTTGTCCTTTAGCGTCATATAACATGCTTGGTTGTCTCCTTTAGCGTCATATAACACGCTTGGTTGTCTCCTTTAGCGTCTATAACACGCTTGGTGTCTCCTTTAGCGTCATATAACACACTTGGTTGTCTCCTTTAGCGTCATATAACATGCTTGGTTGTCTCCTTTAGCGTCATATAACACGCTTGGTCCTCTCCTTTAGTGTCATATAACGCGCTTGGTTGTCTCCTTTAGCGTCCTATAACACGCTTGGTCGTCTCCTTTAGCGTCATATAACACGCTGGTCGTCTCCTTTAGTGTCATATAACGCGCTTGGTTGTCTCCTTTAGCGTCCTATAACACGCTTGGTCGTCTCCTTTAGCGTCATATAACGCGCTTGGTGGTCTCCTTTAGCGCCATGTAACACGCTTGGTTGTCTCCTTTAACGTCATATAACACGCTGGTCGTCTCCTTTAGTGTCATATAACGCGCTTGGTTGTCTCCTTTAGCGTCCTATAACACGCTTGGTCGTCTCCTTTAGCGTCATATAACGCGCTTGGTTGTCTCCTTTAGCGTCATATAACACGCTTGGTCGTCTCCTTTAGCGTCATATAACACGCTTGGTCGTCTCCTTTAGTGTCATATAACGCGCTTGGTTGTCTCCTTTAGCGTCCTATACACGCTTGGTCATCTCCTTTAGCGTCATAACGCGCTTGGTTGTCTCCTTTAGCGTCTATAACACGCTTGGTCGTCTCCTTTAGCGTCATATAACACGCTTGGTTGTCCTTTAGCGTCATGTAACACGCTTGGTTGTCTCCTTTAACGTCATATAACACGCTTGGTTGTCTCCTTTAGCATCATATAACACGCTTGTGGTCTCCTTTAGCGTCATATAACACGCTTGGTTGTCTCTTTTAACGTCATATAACACGCTTGGGTCTCCTTTAGCGTCATATACACCGCTTGGTTGTCTCCTTTAGCGTCATATAACACGCTTGGTGTCTCCTTTAGCGTCATGTAACACGCTTGGTGTCTCCTTTAGCGTCATGTAACACGCTTGGTGTCTCCTTTAGCGTCATATAACACGCTTGGTTGTCTCCTTTAGCGTCATATAACATGCTGGTTGTCTCCTTTAGCGTCATATAACACGCTTGGTTGTCTCCTTTAGCGTCATATAACACGCTTGGTCGTCTCCTTTAGCGTCATAAACACGCTTGGTTGTCTCCTTTAGCGTCATATAACACGCTTGGTCGTCTCCTTTAGCGTCATATAACACGCTTGGTTGTCTCCTTTAGCGTCCTATAACACGCTTGGTTGTCTCCTTTAGCGTCATATAACACGCTTGGTCATCTCCTTTAGCGTCATGTAACACGCTTGGTTGTCTCCTTTAGCGTCATGTAACACAATAAAACCACAACATTGAGCATACAGCTCCTTTAATCTCTGATGGTGGTTAACATTTTTATGTTTTTTTGTTTTTTTACTTCGGCAGTGGGCTGCTGATGCGGATGTGACCCCCCTCGGTCGCTACAGAAACCACTCACATCCCTGGGTAACCATGGAGATGATGGAGAAACGGGAGGCATGCACGTCAAAATCATAAGTCCAAAGGAACTGTAAGAAAAACAAAAAAACAACACTGAAACGTAAAGAAATGGACATAAAACAGGCTGGGGGCTCGATACACACTGAACATCATGACATCAGCCAGAGGACACGTTACATTATAATATCATATTATAGCAAATGGTTTAAAATAAGGTTTAGAGTCTGCAGAAACTAAGAGGAAATGAACAGGAGAGAGAGAGGAGATCAATACTTATCAATAATAGTTTCCCCTGTATTTTAACATAGGGGGTGTATACTTATGCCCCTGTATTTTAACATAGGGGGGTGTATACTTATGTCCCTGTATTTTAACATAGGGGGGTGTATACTTATGCCCCTGTATTTTAACATAGGGGGTGTATACTTATGCCCCTGTATTTTAACATAGGGGGGTGTATACTTATGCCCCTGTATTTTAACATAGGGGGGTGTATACTTATGCCCCTGTATTTTAACATAGGGGGGTGTATACTTATGCCCCTGTATTTTAACATAGGGGGGTGTATACTTATGCCCCTGTATTTTAACATACAGTAAAACCTCATTTATATGCAGCCATAAAGGAACATGAAGCTTTTGTTTTTTAATGATACAAGGAATATTTTTCTAATCAACCAATCACGTCAGCTTCCTCTCATTTTGTTGGGTTTTTTTGTAATATTTTATTTGACACTTTTGCCGCTGGAAGCTTTTTCTGAGGTTTCTGAGACAGGAAGTTACAAACCGGGCCTTCTCCAAGAAGCTCTTATTCTGGAAACTCTACCCGGAGGGGAGGGGAGAGGGAGAAAGAGAGAGACAGTAGGATGAAGAGTGGGGGAGGGGTAGAGACAGATAGAGAGAGAGAGAGAGAGGGAGGGCGAGAGAGAAAGAGGGAGGGCGAGAGAGAGAGAGAGAGCGAGAGAGAGAGAGAGAGAGAGAGAGAGGGAGCGGAGAGGAGGGCGAGGAGAGAGAGAGAGAGGGAGAGAGAGGGAGGGAGAGAGAGAGAGAGAGGGAGGGGAGAGAGAGAGAGAGAGAGAGAGAGAGAGAGAGAGAGAGAGAGAGAGAGAGAGAGAGAGAGAGAGAGAGGTCTCTGACGCATGCAGCTGCATCAAATATTCATGTCTCTGCTGCAACAGAAACGATCAGTCTGAGATACACCATGCTTCATTAAGGGTTCTAACGTCTGTCCCCGTCCTCTGTCTCTGTGTTTAACCTCTATCCCCGTCCTCTGTCTCTGTGTTTAACCTCTGTCCCCGTCCTCTGTCTCTGTGTCTAACCTCTGTCTCCGTCCTCTGTCTCTGTGTTTAACCTCTGTCCCAGTCCTCTGTCTTTGTGTCTAACCTCTGTCTCCGTCCTCTGTCTCTGTGTTTAACCTTCGTCCCGTCCTCTGTCTCTGTGTTTAACCTTCGTCCCAGTCCTCTGTCTCTGTGTTTAACCTCTGTCCCCGTCCTCTGTCTCTGTGTCTAACCTCTGTCTCCGTCCTCTGTCTCTGTGTCTAACCTCCTTCCCCGTCCTCTGTCTCTGTGATGGCGTTCTAAAGTCCGTCCCCATCCTTTGTCTCTGTCTCCAACCTCCGCCCCCGTTCTCTGTTTCTGTGTCTAACCTCTGTCCCCATCCTCTGTCTCTGTGTTTAACATCTGTCCCCATCCTCTGTCTCTGTGATGGCGTTCTAACCTCCGTCCCCGTCCTCTGTCTTTGTGTCTAACGTCCGTCCCCGTCCTCTGTCTAACTTCCATCCCCGTCCTCCGTCTCCGTTCTAACCTCCGTCCCCTGGGAACAGACGTCCTCTAACTGGTTCAGAGTTAACTGTTAAATGGACGTTGTGGTGAGGTGTCTTACCGGCCGGACCTCTCCCGTGGTGTTGGTGTACTGCCGCGCCAGACCAAAGTCCAGCATGTAGCACTTCCTGTAGGTGGACGGAAGACGGCCCATCGCAAAGTTGGACTGCAGGAAGAAAACATACAGTCAGCAGGGAGACAACAGCAGAGAGACAACAGTAGAGAGACAATAGCAGAGAGACAATGGTAGGGAGACAACAGTAGAGAGACAACAGCAGGGAGACAATGGTAGGGAGACAACAGTAGAGAGACATCAGCAGGGAGACTAAAGCAGGGAGACAACAGTAGTGAGTATTATGTAGAGAGACAGCAGTAAAGAGTCCTCAGGTGGACAGACTATGCAGTGATGGCGTTGCATAGCGTGTCCACCAGAGGACGCTCTATGACGTCCCCGTTAGTGATGGCGTTGCATAGTCTGTCCCCCAGAGGACGCTCTACAACGTTCCCGTTAGTGATGGCGTTGCATAGTCTGTCCCCCAGAGGACGCTCTACAACGTCCCTGTTAGTGATGGCGTTGCATAGTCTGTCCACCAGAGGACGCTCTACAACGTCCCTGTTAGTGATGGCGTTGCATAGTCTGTCCACCAGAGGACGCTCTACAACGTCACTGTTGACAACACCGATTATTCTAAAGTTTCATATCTTAAGTTTATTTTTCTACATTTTATTGATCAGAACTTTAATATATTTTGATGTTCTGTTGTGACAATAAAACAAATTATTATCATATTCTTTTAGAGTTAAGAAATGCAAACAGCCCAGAGTGTTTTTCTCTCCTATCCCAGAATGCATCTGCGGTGAAGCCAGACCTGCCATGCCAGACTAACTAATGGCGGGGTGGTTAAGGGAGACCTGGGTCCCGCCGTACCGGTTTGATGTCCCGGTGCAGGAAGCCCACCGAGTGGATGGCCTCGATGGACTCCAGGATCTGCTTCCCCAGCCGCAGGGTGGTGCTCATGGTGAAGGTCCCTCTGGGCTGGCTCCGCCGCAGGTCCGCCAGGTTCCGCCCCTGCACCAACACAGACAGGAACCCCAGGAACTCAACAATCTTAACAATACAATAATCATAACAATATAATAATAATAATATGTTAGATATAGCACCTTTTACAGGCAGGGCCCTATTGTAACAATCTGAGCGCCTGGTGCGTTCAGGGCGTGTAGGAATCCACTGTTGCTAGTTTGACTTAAGAAAAAAGGGTGCATGCACCGGGCGCAAGGTCCTAAAGAGTTGGACTTAGTCTCTTCATTAATTAATTAAAAATGTGTCATAATCTGTGCCTAAGCCAAGGAGCATTTTACTAATTCTCTGGTAAAATAACAATGAAATGCTGCGTTACTGACTTTAGAGGTTTTTGTTGGTGAATGGTCACTTCCCACTGCCTTAAGATAGCAATACACCCAGAATGCACCTGAACACACCTCCTTGTAAGACCACCACGCCCAGAAGGCACCTGAACACACCTCCCTGTAAGACCAGCACGCCCAGAATGCACCTGAACACCCCTCCCTGTAAGACCAGCACGCCCAGAATGCACCTGAACACACCTCCCTGTAAGACCAGCACGCCCAGAATGCACCTGAACACACCTCCCTAAGACCACCACGCCCTGAAGGCACCTGAACACACCTCCCTGTAAGACCACCACGCCCAGAATGCACTTGAACACACCTTCATGTAAGACCAGCACGCCCAGAATGCACTTGAACACACCTCCCTGTAAGACCAGCACGCCCAGAATGCTCCTGAACACACCTCCCTGTAAGACCACGCCCAGAAGGCACCTGAACACACCTCCTGTAACACCAGCCCGCCCAGAATGCACCTGAACACACCTCCCTGTAAGACCAGCACGCCCAGAATGCACCTGAACACACCTCCCTGTAAGACCAGCACGCCCAAAATGCACCTGAACACACCTCCCTGTAAGACCAGCACACCCAGAATGCACCTGAACACACCTCCCTTTAAGACGCATTAATAAGAAAATCGCAGTTTTTGCAAGTTACCACAATTTCATCGCATTAATTTGTAAATATCCGGCATATTCCATCACATATTTTAAGAAAATGTGCTGCTTAATCAAGGAGTTTTGCAACAATCACAAAAAAACTCTGGATTTTCAGATGAAGACTGATTGTCAGATGAATTTGCACCTCTACCAAATATAGTTCCACAGGCCTAAATAATAACTCTCCACTCTGCTCAAACTGGAGGAAGTTAATTCAAAATAAAACAACTAATGCAAGTCAACTGTAGCCCAAGCTTAAAAAAACATTTTATATTGAGACTATACAAAATAATTCTGCATCTGTGTTTTATTTTGACACTTTGGATGGCACCGGCACACCCTGGCCCAACAACATTATCTGTGTCTGTCCAGTGTGTATTTATAGCCTTCACAATAAAAGCCTTTGTGGGCCCATGTAGACTCACCTGAAGCTGCATGACCACGTAGTTGAATTTGTCGTTTCTCCCGCAGCCGATGAACTTACAGACGTGATTTTTACCTGGAAAAGACAAAGGAACGAGCAGAGGGGTCAATCACACGTCAGAAATATTCAACCGCAACATGGTGATGCCTGCAACAGGTTGGGACCAAGACTGAGGGGTCGAGACTGAGACTCTAAGGGGTTTACACCGAGACTTTGAGGGGTTGAGACCGAGACTTTGAGGGGTTGAGATTGAGACTTTGAGGGGTCAAGAAAGAGACTTTGAGGGGTTGAGACCGAGACTTTGAGGGATTGAGACTGAGACTTTGAGGGGTTGAGACTGAGACTTTGAGGGGTGAGACCGAGACTTTGAGGGGTCAAGAAAGAGACTTTGAGGGGTTGAGACCGAGACTTTGAGGGGTTGAGACTGAGACTTTGAGGGGTTGAGACTGAGACTTTGAGGGGATGAGACTGAGACTTTGAGGGATTGAGACTGAGACTTTGAGGGGTTGGGACCAAGACTGAGGGGTCGAGACTGAGACTCTGAGGGGTTTACACCGAGACTTTGAGGGGTTGAGACCGAGACTTTGAGGGGTTGAGATTTAGACTTTGAGGGGTCAAGAAAGAGACTTTGAGGGGTTGAGACCGAGACTTTGAGGGGTTGAGACCAAGACTTTGAGGGGTTGAGACCGAGACTTTGAGGGATTGAGACTGAGACTTTGAGGGGTCAAGACTAAGACTTTGAGGGGTCAAGAAAGAGACTATGAGGGATTGAGACCATTGTCCCCAGTACATGTTTTTTTGTATTTTTTTATATTTGTTATTTTGTCCCTCCATGTCACCTCGGAGGCTCCGTGTGGACGAGAGTTAGCTGAGTTCAACAAAAGTGTTTTGACATGAAGAGGTCAAAAGGTCAAGCTGCATGATGGATTTTTTGAATGTGACAAGTATCCAACGTCCAATATAAAACCAACTTCAAGTCAAAGTCCTGCATTAAAAGTGACAGTGAGTGACATTCCAGCGCTGTTCATTAAAACTTTTTTATTTTTTTATTTTTATATTTTTATATGTTACATGTTACATGTTTTTATTTTATATTTTTAAATTTTTATATTTTATATTTTTTGTATTTTTTTATTTTGTATTTTGATATGTTATATGTTTTTATTTTATATTTTTATATTTTATATATTTTATATTTTTTATATTTTTTGTATTATTACATTTTATATTTTTACATTTTTATATTTTTACATTTTATATTTCTACATTTTATATTTTTACATTTTATATTTATATATTTTATATTTTTACATTTTTACATTTTTACATTTTTACATTTTTACATTTTATATTTTTACATTTTATATTTTTACATTTTTATATTTTTACATTTTATATTTTTACATTTTTATGTTTTTACATTTTATATTTTTACATTTTATATTTTTATATGTCGTGTTGACACTGTAAAGGTTTTGCTTCAGTCTCGTTGCCCAGGTACTGCACCGTGTATAATGACAATAAAGGCTTTCTGTTATATTCTATATTATATTATTACTATATTACTATATATTGTTATATATAATCTGTTCTAGATGTGTCTCACCCTGCAGCTTCTTCAGCACCGCCACCTCCATCTTCAGCACCTGTTTGGGCTGCTGGGCCGACTCCACCTTCAGCGCCACGTTCTCCCGCGTCAGCAGGTCCAAGGCCTCGTAGATCTCCCCGAACCCGCCGCCGCCGATCTTCTTCAGCTGGGACACAGAGCGGGGTTAGCTGCAGGGCTGCACCACATCAGGAACATCTGCCACGGCGTTGGTTACAAGGTAACCCTGGTTCTCTGAGTCAAGCTCTCTCCACACAGTGACCCTGGTTCTCTGAGTCAAGATCTCTCCACACAGTAACCCTGGTTCTCTGAGTTAAGCTCTCTCCACACAGTAACCCTGGTTCTCTGAGTCAAGAGACGCTCTCTCCACACAGTGACCCTGGTTCTCTGAGTTAAGCTCTCTCCACACAGTAACCCTGGTTCTCTGAGTCAAGAGACGCTCTCTCCACACAGTAACCCTGGTTCTCTGAGTCAAGAGACGCTCTCTCCACACAGTAACCCTGGTTCTCTGAGTCAAGAGACGCTCTCTCCACACAGTGACCCTGGTTCTCTGAGTTAAGCTCTCTCCACACAGTAACCCTGGTTCTCTGAGTCAAGAGACGCTCTCTCCACACAGTGACCCTGGTTCTCTGAGTCAAGAAACACTCTCTCCACACAGTGACCCTGGTTCTCTGAGTCAAGAGACGCTCTCTCCACACAGTGACCCTGGTTCTCTGAGTTAAGCTCTCTCCACACAGTAACCTGGTTCTCTGAGTCAAGAGACGCTCTCTCCACACAGTGACCCTGGTTCTCTGAGTCAAGAAACACTCTCTCCACACAGTGACCCTGGTTCTCTGAGTCAAGAGACGCTCTCTCCACACAGTGACCCTGGTTCTCTGAGTCAAGAGACGCTCTCTCCACACAGTGACCCTGGTTCTCTGAGTCAAGAGACGCTCTCTCCACACAGTGACCCTGGTTCTCTGAGTCAAGAAACACTCTCTCCACACAGTGACCCTGGTTCTCTGAGTCAAGAGACGCTCTCTCCACACAGTGACCCTGGTTCTCTGAGTCAAGAGACGCTCTCTCCACACAGTGACCCTGGTTCTCTGAGTCAAGAAACACTCTCTCCACACAGTGACCCTGGTTCTCTGAGTCAAGAAACACTCTCTCCACACAGTGACCCTGGTTCTCTGAGTCAAGAGACGCTTTCTCCACACAGTTCTCCCATTCCCTCTAACAGCCAATCAGAGGTCCTCTCCCATTCCCTTTACCACGAGAAAAGGGATTTATCACGATATTTTTTACCAAATACCTCAATATCGATACTACAGCGATATCGTAGAGTTGACTACCGGTCCTTTTAACAATGAGGTATTTGATGAATAATCATCAATAATGTGGATTTAATGACTAAGTGGGTAAAGGCCAATAATAGAACAGATATCAATGACATCAATGACATCAATGACATCAATAACAACAGGAAATTACATCACTTTACTGTAAAGCAGCCTTTAAAACCAGGAAAACACACCTATGTCAAATTACAATATCACAGTATCTAACATCTAAGACGATATCTAGTCTCATATCACGATAACAACATGATATCCATATGTTGCCCGACTCTACTGGGAGCATTGCTATTATGATGTCTGTGTAACAAGCATAGTGTGTGTCCCTGTGTGTGTAACAGGCATAGTGTGTGTCCCTGTGTGTGTAACAAGCATAGTGTGTGTCCCTGTGTGTGTAACAGGCATAGTGTGTGTCCCTGTGTGCAACAAGCATTTGTTTTATATTGTAGTTTTTGTCCAATAGTACACGGAGAGAACTTCCCTCAGAGGCCGTTGAGCTTCCCTTGGTTTCTGAAAGTAGAAGTTATGTAACGGGCCTCCAGTCTGAGCCAATCAGATCGCAGCATCAGGCCTGTGGGCCGTTTGCACTTCACTGATCAATTTAGAGTCTGAACCACTCAACCGGCCGCCTTCAACACGCACACTCATATATAGACACTCATATATACACACTTATATATACACACTCATATATACACACTCATATATACACACTCATATATACACACTTATATATACACACTTATATATACACACTCATATATACACACTTATATACACACTCATATATACACACTTATACCACTCATATACACACTCATATATACACACTTATATATACACACTCATATATACACACTTATATACACACTCATATACACACTCATATATACACACTCAATATACACACTTATATACACACTCATATATACACACTCATATTTACACACTCATATACACACCTTTATATACACACTCATATATACACACTCATATATACACACTATATACACACTATATATACACACTCATATATACACACTTATATATACACACTCATATATACACACTAATATATACACACTAATAACACACTCATATATACACATTATATACACACTTATATACACACTCATATATACACACTCATATATACACACTTATATACACACTCATAATACACACTTATATACACACTTATATACACACTCATATATACACACTCATATATACACACTTATATACACACTTATATATACACACTCATATATACACACTCATATATACACACTAATATTTACACACTTATATACACACTCTATATACACACTCATAGATACACCTCATATATACACACTCATATATACACATAATATTTACACACTTATATACACACTCATATATACACACCCATAGATACACACTCATATTTACACACTCATATACACACTCATATATGCACCTATATATACACACTTATATACACACTTATATATACACTATATATACACACTTATACACTCATATATACACTACATATATATATATATATATATATATATATATATATATATATATATATGTGTGTGTGTGTACAGGGGATGGAAACATGAAAAAGGGAACACAAAAAGGTAATGAGGGGAAAAAGGAAGGACATACTACTCTCTACTGTTGTCTCTCTACTGTTGTCTCTCTACTGTTGTCTCTCTACTGTTGTCTCTCTACATACTACTCTCTACTGTTGTCTCTCTACTGTTGTCTCTCTACTGTTGTCTTTCTACATACTACTCTCTACTGTTGTCTCTCTACTGTTGTCTCTCTACATACTACTCTCTACTGTTGTCTCTCTACTGTTGTCTCTCTACTGATGTCTCTCTACATACTACTCTCTACTGTTGTCTCTCTACTGTTGTCTCTCTACTGATGTCTCTCTACTGTTGTCTTTCTACTGTTGTCTCTCTATTGTTGTTCTACATACTACTCTCTACTGTTGTCTCTCTACATACTACTCTCTACTGTTGTCTCTCTACTGTTGTCTCTCTACTGATGTCTCTCTACTGTTGTCTCTCTACATACTACTCTCTACTGTTGTCTCTCTACTGTTGTCTCTCTACTGATGTCTCTCTACTGATGTCTCTCTACTGTTGTCTCTCTACATACTACTCTCTACTGTTGTCTCTCTACTGTTGTCTCTACATACTACTCTCTACTGTTGTCTCTCTACTGTTGTCTCTCTACATACTACTCTCTACTGTTGTCTCTCTACTGTTGTCTCTCTACTGTTGTCTCTCTACTGATGTCTCTCTACTGTTGTCTTCTACTGTTGTCTCTCTATTGTTGTTTCTACATACTACTCTCTACTGTTGTCTCTATACTGTTGTCTCTCTACTGATGTCTCTCTACATACTACTCTCTACTGTTGTCTCTCTACTGTTGTCTCTCTACTGATGTCTCTCTACTGATGTCTCTCTACTGTTGTCTCTCTACATACTACTCTCTACTGTTGTCTCTCTACTGTTGTCTCTCTACATACTACTCTCTACTGTTGTCTCTCTACTGTTGTCTCTCTACATACTACTCTCTACTGTTGTCTCTCTACTGTTGTCTCTCTACTGTTGTCTCTCTACATACTACTCTCTACTGTTGTCTCTCTACTGTTGTTTCTACATACTACTCTCTACTATGTCTCTCTACTGTTGTCTCTCTACTGATGTCTCTCTACTGTTGTCTTTCTACTGTTGTCTCTCTATTGTTGTTTCTACATACTACTCTCCACTGTTGTCTCTCTACTGTTGTCTCTCTACTGTTGTCTCTCTACATACTACTCTCTACTGATGTCTCTCTACATACTACTCTCTACTGTTGTCTCTCTACTGTTGTCTCTCTACTGTTGTCTCTCTATTGTTGTTTCTACATACTACTCTCTACTATTGTCTCTCTACTGTTGTCTCTCTACTGATGTCTCTCTACTGTTGTCTTTCTACTGTTGTCTCTCTATTGTTGTTTCTACATACTACTCTCTACTGTTGTCTCTCTACTGTTGTCTCTCTACTGATGTCTCTCTACATACTACTCTCTACTGTTGTCTCTCTACTGTTGTCTCTCTACTGATGTCTCTCTACATACTACTCTCTACTGTTGTCTCTCTACTGATGTCTCTCTACTGTTGTCTCTCTACATACTACTCTCTACATACTACTCTCTACTGATGTCTCTCTACTGTTGTCTCTCTACTGTTGTCTCTCTACATTCTACTCTCTACTGTTGTCTCTCTACTGATGTCTCTCTACATACTACTCTCTACTGATGTCTCTCTACTGATGTCTCTCTACATTCTACTCTCTACTGTTGTCTCTCTACTGATGTCTCTCTACTGTTGTCTCTCTACATTCTACTCTCTACTGTTGTCTCTCTACTGTTGTCTCTACATACTACTCTCTACTGTTGTCTTTCTACTGTTGTCTCTCTACTGATGTCTTTCTACATACTACTCTCTACTGTTACTACAGTAACTGTATAACATAAAGTCTACTTGTGTTATGTTAGAGTGGTTAAAGAACAAATCAGGACGTCACCCAAAGGGGCGTTTTAGGGACGTTTTTGTAGTGTTGTTGGTCCGAAGGCGTCTTTGAGACTCACCACTTTCCATCGGTCCTTGACCATGCAGTTGGGCGGCAGGATGTCGGCCTGCTCGGACGTCCCGTTCATGTTGGCGTTGTCCTGGAGGCCAGGGACTAGGCACTGCATCTGCCAGCCAGACAGAACACGGGCAGCTCCCAGCTTGAAAGAGCCATTTATCTGCAGGAAGAGAGAGGGGAGAAGAAGAAGTAACGGCGTCAGGACAGGAAGCACTCGCACATGGTGGTCACTGGGACGCTCGGTGGAAGACAGGCATTATCATCAGAGATGGCTAGCAGCCATTAGAAGCCATTCTGCAGCTGGATCAGGCTACAGGCCGGTGGGGGGTTGGGGGATGGGGGGGGGGGTTGATGGTATTTGCAGAAACTGGAGCAAATATCATGTGTGCAAAGAAGAAGCAGCCGGACGCTCTGCGCTCATCCCGACTCGGACGGATCAGCGGAGACCAGAACAGGAAACCAGCAGCGAGCAATCAGTCCAGGGTGGAATGTAACTAAGTACATGTACTCCAGTACTGTACTACGTCCAAATAATGAGGTACTTGTACTTTAATTGAGTCTTTTCTTTTCATGCCACTTTCCACTTCTACTACGCTATTTCTACTAAAGAAACAAGCTGTAATGTTACCCTACAGGACAGATGTTCATCATCAGGTAGAAACAAGCTGTAATGTTACCCTACAGGACAGATGTTCATCATCAGGAGAAACAAGCTGTAATGTTACCCTACAGGACAGATGTTCATCATCAGGAGAAACACGCTGTAATGTTACCCTACAGGACAGATGTTCATCATCAGGTAGAAACAAGCTGTAATGTTACCCTACAGGACAGATGTTCATCATCAGGGAGAAACAAGCTGTAATGTTATCCTACAGGACAGATGTTCATCAGGTAGAAACAAGCTGTAATGTTACCCTATAGGACAGATGTTCAGCATCAGGTAGAAACAAGCTGTAATGTTACCCTACAGGACAGATGTTCATCATCAGGGAGAAACAAGCTGTATGTTACCCTACAGGACAGATGTTCATCATCAGGTAGAAACAAGCTGTAATGTTACCCTACAGGACAGAGTTCATCATCAGGGAGAAACAAGCTGTAATGTTACCCTACAGGACAGATGTTCATCATCAGGGAGAAACAAGCTGTAATGTTACCCTACAGGACAGATGTTCATCAGGTAGAAACAAGCTGTAATGTTACCCTACAGGACAGATGTTCATCATCAGGTAGAAACAAGCTGTAATGTACCCTACAGGACAGATGTTCATCATCAGGGAGAAACAAGCTGTAATGTTACCTACAGGACAGATGTTCATCATCAGGTAGAAACAAGCTGTAATGTTACCCTACAGGACAGATGTTCATCATCAGGTAGAAACAAGCTGTAATGTTACCCTACAGGACAGATGTTCATCATCAGGTAGAAACAAGCTGTAATGTTACCCTACAGGACAGATGTCCATCATCAGGGAGAAACAAGCTGTAATGTTACCCTACAGGACAGATGTTCAGCGTCCAAATAAAAGTTGAGTTGTTGTTGCTGAGAGACTCAGATTATTATTCTAAGTGTGTGACAACATTATGGGATGGATCCCTACAGAGATAGACCTTTTAGTTAAAGAGGAAGATCCTTTTAGTTTAACATGAAACAGAAATCAACATCACCAAACCCACCAGACTCCATGTAAATGATCACTACTTGTAGCGTGTATAGAGCAGCATATCTCCACCAGACTCCATGTAAATAATCACTACTTTTAGCTTGTATAGAGCAGCATTACTCCACCAGACTCCATGTAAATAATCACAACTTTTAGCGTGTATAGAGCAGCATATCTCCACCAGACTCCATGTAAATAATCACTACTTTTAGCTTGTATAGAGCAGCATTACTCCACCAGACTCCATGTAAATAATCACAACTTTTAGCGTGTATAGAGCAGCATATCTCCACCAGACTCCATGTAAATAATCACTACTTTAGCGTGTATAGAGCAGCATATCTCCACCAGACTCCATGTAAATAATCAATACTTTTAGCGTGTATGAAGCCAGCATATCTCCACCAGACTCCAGTAAAAATCACTACTTTTAGCGTGTATAGAGCCAGAAAATCTCCACCAGACTCCATGTAAATAATCAATACTTTTAGCGTGTATAGAGCCAGCAAATCTCCACCAGACTCCATGTAAATAATCACTACTTTTAGCGTGTATAGAGCAGCATATCTCTACCAGACTCCATGTGAATAATCACAACTTTTAGCGTGTATAGAGCAGCATATCTCCACCAGACTCCATGTAAATAATCACTACTTTTAGCATGTATAGAGCAGCATATCTCCACCAGACTCCATGTAAATAATCACTACTTTTAGCGTGTATAGAGCAGCATATCTCCACATGTAAATGTCTGTTATGTAGATTCACATTTTAACTCTCTTTAACATTTTAATTCTTGGAATTAACATGATTTCTGGACAAAACATCCCAAAACATGTGATGATGTTTTGAAGATGCAGACTTTTTTTTTTTTAACAATACAGGAGACTAATAGTTTCCATAAATTGCACCATAAATTATAAATTGAAGGTATATCGAGGTATACGAGGTATTTGGTCAGAAATATCGTGATATTAGACTTTCTCCATATCGCCCAGCCCTAGCTCCTGTACCTGTTGTGTCTCACTGTGGGATTTTGTCTCTATGTGGTCGTGTTGTGTCATTTTGTCCCGTTATTGTCGCCATACAGTATATCTATATGTGTGTCTATAATGATGGAAAAGCTCATGAATACATAACAAAACTAAAAGATAAAAAAGTCAAACTATGCAATTAACTATACAACTATACAAAAATATCATTAGATCTTGGGAAGGTCTTCATTCAACCAGCTGCCCAAAAGCCCCCCCTCCAGCCCCGTCAGTGCTCGGCTGTTGAGCTCTGATGCAACACTGTGATTGGTCGTCAGGTTTCAGTGGTGTGGTGATGGTGGGGGGGGATGGGGGGGGGGGGGGGGATGTTTAAACTCCTAGTAATGCATGTCAGTCCCCAAACCATGCTGTTCTGTTCTGCATGCAGACTGCCACCAGCATGCAGAGCTCAGGCGGACTGCAGAGATAGGATGGAGACCAGGGCCGCACAGGCCTGGACGGACTGGACCAAGTGTGTGTGGGGGGGGGGGGGGCTGTCGAGACACGAGGCGAGTCCCCTGCCGTCTCTGACAGATCGCTACGGCAACACCACTCGGACAAAGAGCCATTGTGTCAGGTCGGTCGAGAAGGAGTCCCGAAAAGTGGGTTTTCGATAAATCTGGATTTTTCACGCATGAAGGTCTAGGCGGAGATGGGCGTGGCCTAAATGGTAACTACACCAGGATGCTGATGAGATATGAGCTTTAACCAGAGATTAGTTCTTCTTCTCCTGGAGATAAAAACACTCAGCGAGATCACTCTGGGCTCCAAACTCAAAACATAGCGGTGTAAATGTAGCCTGAGGGGGTGGGGGGGGGGGGGGGGGGGGGTAGGGGGTGGGGGGGTGCGGGGTGGTGCTCTGCCAGAAGCCGGGTTCAGCATCATTCCAGTCTAACCCTGAGGAGCTCACCATAGTCCTGAGCTCCCGGAAAAACCTGACGGCTTACAACAAATCCTGAGTGGGACAAAGCCCCCCCTGCTCTGAGTTAGCCTACGGGCCGAGAAGGAGTGCACAGTTAACACGGAGAGAAGAAGAAGAGACACGCTGTGACATCACAAAGGGGGCGGAGCATAGAAGCCTTCACACAGCGGGTTAGAAAACAGGTCCAGATCCTCAGAACCCCCATCGGACCGGCGGGTCATTCAGCTCATTCACCAAAACACTCTAAAAACATCCAA
>NW_022603623.1:0-21333 GCF_008692095.1 Etheostoma spectabile
AGAAACACCTTAACATCCTGTCCTTGATATCTGCACCTGGGGACAGAAAGACCTTTAAAAACACACCTTAAGAAAACCTTAACATCCTGTCCATTGATCTGCACCTGGGGACAGAAAGACCTTTAAAAAACACCTTAAGAAACACCTTAACATCCTGTCTGATTATATCTGCACCTTGGGACAGAAAGACCTTTAAAAAACACCTTAAGAAACACCTTAACATCCTGTCCCTTTATATCTGCACCTGGGGAGAGAAAGACCTTTAAAAAACACCTAAGAAACACCTTAACATCCTGTCCCTTTATATCTGCACCTGGGGGAGGAAAGACCTTTAGGAAACACCTTAAGAAAACCCTAACATCCTGTCCATTGATATCTGCACCCTGGGGACAGAAAGACCTTTAAAAACACCTTAAGAAACACCTTAACTCTGTCCATTGATATCTGCACCTGGGGACAGAAAGACCTTTAAAAAACACCTTAGAAAACACCTAACATCCTGTCCATTGATATCTGCACCTGGGGACAGAAAGACCTTTAAAAAACACCTTAAGAAAACACCTTAACATCCTGTCCATTGATATCTGCACCTGGGGACAGAAAGACCTTTAAAAACACCTTAAGAAACACCTTAACATCCTGTCTGATTATATCTGCACCTGGGGACAGAAAGACCTTTAAAAAACACCTTTAGAAACACCTAAGAAACACCTTAACATCCTGTCCCTTATATCTGCACCTGGGGAGAGAAAGACCTTTAGAAACACCTTAAGAAACACCTTAACATCTGTCCATTGATATCTGCACCGGGGACAGAAAGACCTTAAAAAACACCTTAAGAAACACCTTAACATCCTGTCCATTGATATCTGCACCTGGGACAGAAAACCTTAGAAACACCTTAACATCCTGTCTGATATATCTGCACCTGGGGAGAGAAAGACCTTTAGAAACACCCTTAAGAAACACCTTAAGAAACACCTTAACATCCTGTCCCTTTATATCTGCACCTGGGGACAGAAAACCCTTAAGAAACACCTAACATTCTGTCCATTTATATCTACACCTGGGGACAGAAAGACTTTAGAAACACCTTAAGAAACATCTTACATCCTGTCCATTTATATCTGCACCTGGGGAGAGAAAGACCTTTAGAAACACCTTAGAAACACCTTAACATCCTGTCTAATTATATCTGCACCTGGGGACAGAAAACACCTTTAGAAACACCTTAAGAACCACTTAACATCCTGTCCATTTATATCTAACCTGGGGACAGAAGACCTTTAGAAACACCTTAAGAAACACCTTAAATCCTGTCCATTATATAGCACCTGGGGCCGAAAGACTTTAGAAACACCTTAACATCCTGTCCCTTTATATCTGCACGGGGGACAGAAACCTTAATAATAATAATAATAAATTGAATTGTGTATAGCGCTTTTCCCGAGCTCAAAGTCGCTTAACAGGGTAGAGACAGTGTTGTTTAAAAAAAAAAAAAAAAAAAAAAAAACTAAGGATAGGCAGAACCGAAAAGATGGGTCTTCAGACAGGACTGAAAAATGGTGAGGGACTCAGAGATGCGGATCTCATGGGGGAGGGAGTTCCACAGCCTTGGAGCTGCCCTGGAAAAGGCTCGGTCCCAAAACTGCGGAGCTTTGACTTGGGGACATAGAGGAGACCGGCTGAGGTGGATCTGAGGGCCCGTGAAGGTTGGTAGGGGGAGAGCAGGACAGTGAGGTATGAGGGGCAAGGTGGTGGTGGATGCTTTGTAGGTGAGGACCAGGATCTTGTATGTGATCCGGTGAGAGATGGGAAGCCAGTGAAGCTGTTTTAGGACCGGAGTGATGTGTTGCCAGGATGTGGAGCGGGTGATGAGACGTGCAGCTGAGTTCTGAACCAGTTGGAGCCTTTTGATGGAGGTTGAGCTGATGCCGAGGAGTAGTGAGTTGTCATAGTCGAGTCGTGAGGAGATGAAGGCATGAATAAGTCTTTCGGCAGCAGGGAGTGAGTGAGGGTCTGATTTAGCAATATTTCGAAGGTGAAAGAAGGAGGTTTTGATGACTTGACGGATGTGAGGCTCAAGGGAGAGGGTTGAATCAAAAATCACACCAAGGTTGCGGGCCTGGGGAGAGGGGGAGACAATGGTGCCGTCAATGATGAGAGTGGGGTTGTTGGCTTTGCAGAGAGTGGATTTGGAGCCGATGAGGAGGAATTCTGTTATTGCTGTTTAGTTTGAGAAAGTTTGGTGGCATCCAGGTTTTGATTGCTGACAGACAAGAGTTGATGTGGGAGAGGGGGGGATTGTGGGGGGAGGTGGTGCTGAGGTAGATCTGGGTGTCATCGGCATAACAGTGGAAGTTTAGGTTGAAATGGCGGAGTATCTGACCAAGGGGGAGGAGGTAGATGATGAAAAGAAGGGGGCCGGTACGGAGCCTTGGGGAACCTTGGGTGACTGAGGCAGTAGCAGAGATGTGGTTATGAAGGAGATGAAATGAGATCTGTCAGAAAGGTAGGAACGGAGCCAGGTGAGTGCAGTACCTTCGATACCAAGGTCTTTGAGTCTGGTGAGCAGAATGTTATGGCTCACAGTATCAAAGGCTGCACTCAGGTCAAGAAGAATAAGATGTTGAGGGAACCGGTGTCAGCAGAAGTGAGTAGGTCGTTGAAGACTTTGACCAGAGCAGTTTCTGTGCTGTGGAGGGGGCGAAAACAGATTGGAAGGGTTCAAATTGGTTATTGGCAAGGAGATGAGTTTGTAATTGTGAGGCAACTATACGTTCGAGGGTTTTAGACAGAAAGGGGAGGTTGGATATAGGGCAGTAGTTATTAGGGAAGAGGGATCCAGACCAGGTTTTTTAAGAACCGGGTGACAGCAGCTGTTTTGAAAGCAGAGGGGACAGTTCCAAGGGAGAGAGAGGAGTTGAAGAGGTTAGTGAGGTAGGGGAAAGGACGGGGAGGCATGACTTCAAGGGAGAGGAGTAGGTAGGAGTCCAGTGAGCAGGTAGTGGGTTTGGAAGAGCTAATGAGTTTAGAGATATCGGGGGTGGTGACCAGTTCAAACTGGGAGAGGAGGAGTGTGGAGGAGGGGAAGGGAGGTCAGTCCGGATAGGGAGAAGAGGGTCCGTGGTAGGCGCTGGAGTAGATACTGGGGGGTCAGATGCAGGGGATAGAGACTGATAATGGTGTTGATTTTTCTGCAAAAAAGTGAAGGAATGAGTTGCAGAGATCAGGAGAGCAGTAGGGTGGGTGTTGGTCCGAGGCTTGATGAGGTTATTCATTGTGGAGAAGAGGGTTCTAGAGTTATGACAAGGGTTTGAGAAGATGGAGGAGAGGTAGGCAGATTTGGCAGAAATGAGAGCCTCTTTGTAGGCAATGAGGTGGAGTTTATAGGCTTCATGGTGAATTGTTAGAGATGATTTTTTGTCAGGCGTTCGAGTTGGCGGCCAGTTTGTTTCATTTTCCGAAGTGCAGGTGTGTACCAGGGTGACGAGGTGTTAAAGGTGACGATTTTTGTTTTGAGGGGGCCAGAGAGTTAAGGGAGGAAGACAAGACGGAGTGGAGGTGGTTTGTGAGATCATCAGGTGAGGTGAGGGATGAGTCCAGGTGGAGAGTGGAGGAGAGCAGGTCAGAGAGATGGAGGGGATCAATGGATTTTAGATTGCGGAAGGTGATTGCTCGAAAGATGCGTGGGCGTGCGGTTGGGGAGGGAATGATGAACCGTATCAGTTTGTGATCAGAGAGGGGAAAAAGGCATGGATGGAGGTCCAGCACAGGTGTTTGATGGAGCAGACCAGGTCGAGGATGTGACCTTTGTCATGGGTGGGGAATGTGACATGTTGGATGAGAGTGAAGTTGTCCAGTAAAGTGGTGAATTCTGATGACAGCTTGCAGGTGGGGAGTCGATATGGATGTTGAAGTCACCGAGTAGCAGCAGACGTGAGGAGAGAGATGAGGCTAGCGTTAGAAGTTCTGCAAAGTCTGAGAGGAAGGAAGGGTTTGGTTTAGGTGGCCGGTAGATGAGGAGAACTGTCATGGAGGAAAGAGCTTTGAAGGCGAGATATTCAAATGAAGACACAGAGGGAAGGGTGAGTTCAGTGATCCGGAAGTTCTGACTGTAAATGACGGCAAGGCCGCCACCACGGCGGGAGGGGCGGGGTTTGCAAATGTAACTGTATCCAGTGGGGATGCTTGGTTGAGGAAGAACAAGTCGTTGGGTTGTTGCCAGTTTCGGTGAGCAGAAGAAAGTCCAGCGAGTTGTCGAGGATTAGTTCATGGAGGACTGGGGCTTTATTGTTGATTGATCGGGTGTTGAGGAGGGCAAAGTTGGCATGATAAGAGGGTGGTGAGATGAGAGCAGGCTGGAAAGATCTGAGGTTGTCCCAGTTAACAGTGCGTGTGGGGGGGTAATGCAGTTGAGGAAAGATAGCGAGGGAATTTGTAGATGATTGGAGAACAGGTATAGGTGAAGTGTGAATACCGGTGAAGTCCAGTCCGGGTTTTTTGTGCAGCCTGTCGGTGCGCTCAGCTGTATGTGATGCAGTCAGGAAAGCGTTCCGATGACGTGGAATAAGTGCGACAGAGCGTGCCGGGGACCAGATGGATGGAATGGATTGTCCGTGGTGAAGATAGACAAACTTGCGGCGACAGCTTCTGTGGATGTAACGGGGTCGTCGAAGAAGTCCGAGCTGTTTGATGACTGGGATGCAGGATGGAATGGAGAAGTTGATTAATTCAGCCAGTTGCAGAGTTGAGTATTTGAACATGATGCCGAGCAGAGGGACTGAGAGCTGCGTGGCAGCAGTTAGCAGTGGACGAGGGACACACAGATGGATGACTGATGTAAATGCCAAGGTAATGCCACCTTAAGAAACACCTTAAGAAACATCTTAACATCCTGTCCATTTATATCTGCACCTGGGGAGAGAAAGACCTTTAGAAACACCTTTAGAAACACCTTAACATCCTGTCCCTTTATATCTGCACGTGGGGACAGAAACACCTTTAGAAACACCTTAAGAAACACCTTAACATCCTGTCTGATTATATTGTGTCTGCACCTGATCAGAGACTTCATTGTGGGTGTTGGGGGACATAACACCTTTAGAAACCCCTGATCAGAGACTTGATTGCGGGTGTTGGGGGACAGAACACCTTTAGAAACCCCTGATCAGAGACTTGATTGCAGGTGTTGGGGGACAGAGACTTGATTGCAGGTGTTGGGGGACAGAACACCTTTAGAAACCCCTGATCAGAGACTTGATTGCAGGTGTTGGGGGACAGAGACTTGATTGCAGGTGTTGGGGGACAGAACACCTTTAGAAACCCTGATCAGAGACTTGATTGCAGGTGTTGGGGGACAGAGACTTGATTGCAGGTGTTGGGGGACAGAACACCTTTAGAAACCCCTGATCAGAGACTTGATTGCAGGTGTTGGGGGACAGAGACTTGATTGCAGGTGTTGGGGGACAGAACACCTTTAGAAACCCCTGATCAGAGACTTGATTGCAGGTGTTGGGGGACAGACCTTTGCTAGCGAGCAGGCGGATGATGTCGGCGTGTCCGTGCTGCGCGGCGGTGAAGATCGGCTGGATGCCGTAGATGTTCTTGCGGTTCAGATCAGCTCCGGCCTCCAGCAGCTTCCTGCAGAGCTCCAGTTGTCCATGTCTGCAGGCGACGTGGAGACACGTCTCTCCCTGGACGGTGCAGCGGTTCACCTGGGCGCCGAACTGCAACAGCAGATCCACCACGGCTTCGTTGGGCTGCTCACACGCTGGAAACAACAACAACAACCATCAAGACGTCCTCTACACAGTCAGATTCCTTCTTTTTCACGCTTGGACAGCTCAGACACGAAAGGGAAGAAGGGTCGGACTCAAACCCTCAACCTTCTGCATCGGTGTGTCGGTACTCTACCAGCTGAGCTCACCAGCCACAATGCTCACTTTTTATTGGCTAAAATCAACTGTCACAGCCTCTGATTGGTTGTTACATACTTGCGATGGTGTCCAGAGGAAGACTCAGCTTTACATCTGCACTTTGAATGCAGATGACACCCAGAGCATGCTAACAGCATGCTAACAGCATGCTAACAGTAGGCTAAAAGTATGTTAACAGTATGCTAAAAGTATGTTAACAGTATGCTAAAGGTATGCTAAAAGTATGTTAACAGCATGCTAACAGTATACTAACAGCATGCTAACAGTATACTAACAGCATGCTAACAGTAGGCTAAAAGTATGTTAACAGCATGCTAACAGTATACTAACAGCATGCTAACAGTAGGCTAAAAGTATGTTAACAGCATGCTAACAGTATGCTAACCGCATGCTAACAGTATGCTAACAGCATGCTAACAGTATACTAACAGCATGCTAACAGTATACTAACAGCATGCTAACAGTAGGCTAAAAGTATGTTAACAGCATGCTAACAGTATACTAACAGCATGCTAACAGTATACTAACAGCATGCTAACAGTATACTAACAGCATGCTAACAGTAGGCTAAAAGTATGTTAACAGCATGCTAACAGTATACTAACAGCATGCTAACAGTATACTAACAGCATGCTAACAGTATACTAACAGCATGCTAACAGTAGGCTAAAAGTATGTTAACAGCATGCTAACAGTAGGGGTGGGGGAAAAAATTGATACAGCATATTATATATATATTATAATTTCAGTGGCAATACTGTATCGATACACAGGCTCCAAGTATCTGTCTGTTATTTTAGATTATCTATATTTTTTATATTTATATATTATATATATATTTTATATATATATATATATATATGTTGTCAGTTTGTCCCATTT
The DNA here is from genome assembly GCF_008692095.1 of Etheostoma spectabile. NCBI lineage: Eukaryota > Metazoa > Chordata > Actinopteri > Perciformes > Percidae > Etheostoma > Etheostoma spectabile. Next base: position 6,822 of record NW_022603623.1, read on the forward strand.
TGCAGAAGCCCCAGCTAACAGTACCTGCTGTATTGTGAGTGTAGCGTTAGCTTTGTGTTGCTGCTAACACCCGTCTCAGAGCACCTTAGGGTGCTGTGGCTGCAGCATATTATACATATATATATATTATTATATGTTGTTATATATTTATATATATACAGTATATATTATTATGCATATTAATATATTTTTCTATTCATGAGAGCATTCACCTGTGAGCAGCGGCGTCTCCCGGTCCCTGTCGGCGATGTTCGGGTCGGCGCCGTGTTTCAGCAGGAAGTCGACACAGGAAACGTTTCCCCGCCCCGCAGCCAGCAGCAGAGCCGTCTGATTGGTCAGACTCCACGAGTTCACCAAGTTGGGGTGGGCTGGGGACAAACAGGGTCAAAGGTCAGACTCCACGGGTTCACCAAGTCTGAGGACCGACAGGGTCAAAGGTCAGACTCCACGGGTTCACCAAGTCTGAGGACAGACAGGGTCAAAGGTCAGACTCCACGGGTTCACCAAGTCTAAGGACAGACAGGGTCAAAGGTCAGACTCCACGGGTTCACCAAGTCTGAGGACCGACAGGGTCAAAGGTCAGACTCCACGGGTTCACCAAGTCTGAGGACAGACAGGGTCAAAGGTCAGACTCCACAGGTTCACCAAGTCTGAGGACAGACAGGGTCAAAGGTCAGACTCCACGGGTTCACCAAGTCTGAGGACCGACAGGGTCAAAGGTCAGACTCCACGGGTTCACCAAGTCTGAGGACAGACAGGGTCAAAGGTCAGACTCCACGGGTTCACCGAGTCTAAGGACAGACAGGGTCAAAGGTCAGACTCCACGGGTTCACCAAGTCTGAGGACCGACAGGGTCAAAGGTCAGACTCCACGGGTTCACCAAGTCTGAGGACAGACAGGGTCAAAGGTCAGACGAGTTCACCGAGTCTGGGGACAGACAGGGTCAAAGGTTCTTATTGGCTGTAAAGCCGTTGGATGGTGATGTCATCACCACAGGTTCTTATTGGCTGTAAAGCCGTTGGATGGTGATGTCATCACCACAGGTTCTTATTGGCTGTAAAGCCGTTGGATGGTGATGTCATCACCACAGGTTCTTATTGGCTGTAAAGCCGTTGGATGGTGATGTCATCACCCCAGGTTCTTATTGGCTGTAAAGCCGTTGGATGGTGATGTCATCACCACAGGTTCTTATTGGCTGTAAAGCCGTTGGATGGTGATGTCATCACCACAGGTTCTTATTGGCTGTAAACACACTTTCACCAGATTGATTTTCAGGAGGTTTTACAGACTCCAGGTCATTGGACGGACACGTGGACGGAGACTTAGCTACAGAAAACCGACCTGTGATATGGATTAATATTAAGTATTAAATATTAATAACCCACCTTTGATGAGGATGGCGAGGCAGTGCAGCTGTCCGTAATAAGCAGCTTCATGCAGAGCGATCCAGCCTTCGTCATTGGGCTCCGGAGACTGCTGCACCCCCGACTCACCAAGTCCACCAGAGCAGCAACATCCCCCTCCATAATGACGTCTGTACAGGACTAAGCTCCCTGAGGCATAATCACACAGAATATTAATATTAGTATATAATACATACACAACATCTCCCTCCATAATGACCGCCTGCACAGGACTCAGCTCCGTTAAACACAAAAACACAATTATTATCATCTGTACAGTCTATAAGCATCCAGAATATTATCATCTAAACAAACTACAATTTAAAGGCTCAAAAACTGACCAAAAAATTGAAAAAGTGACAAATTACATAAAAATGTGACAAAAAAATTGAATAAAATTGATGAAAATTTGGAGAAAACTGTAGAAAAAGAACAACAAAATGTTGAAATTTCAACCCAGAGAAACCCAGCTGCAGGTCGAGAGGACGCCAAGTCGAGACCTCTAAAGACCTTCAAAGGTTCATGCTGAGCCCGATGTGAGTCCAGGATCCTCTGACAAAAGAACAGGGAAAAATCAACAAAAACACAGAAATAAATCACCCCAAAACCTTCTTCTTCTGAAAGAGTCACAAAAGACTTCAGAAAGTAGCAAAACATCATCAAAAACATTGGAAAAAGCGACAAAAACATTGTTAGAAAATTGACTGAAACATGATTAAAAAATTGGCAAATGTTGAAAAAAAACTACAAAAACGCAGAAAAAAATCAACAAAAACATTATTTTTTTAAATGCTGAAATCAAAAAAAAGAATTGACCAAAAATATTTTAAAAACGTCAAAAAAGTGACTAAATAATTGTTAAGAATTGACAAAAATGTGGAGAAAAGTGTAGAAAAAGAACAACAAAACGTTGAAATCTCAACCCAGCTGCAGGGTTAAATCACTTCAGATCACATTAGAAATCAGCAACCCCCTCACCTGCGGAGACCTTTGTAGAGGGCGTTGAATGGGTCACATTTTGGGATGTCTGGGGGTGTGGGGGGGTCGGGGCTGGGGGGGGGGTCTGACAGGCTTCGCTCCACAGCGAGTTGCATCAGCTCGTCGTCTGTCAGCTGGCTGTAGACGCTGTAGTCGCTCAGGTCCTCCATGTCCGTCTGGAACACATTCACAGCAACTTACTGTAACAGTTACTGCAAGTTACTGTGATTCTTTACAGTAACTTACTGTAACAGTTACTGCAAGTTACTGTGATTCTTTACAGTAACTTACTGTAACAGTTACTGCAAGTTACTGTGATTCTTTACAGTAACTTACTGTAACAGTTACTGCAAGTTACTGTGATTCTTTACAATAACTTACTGTAACAGTTACTGCAAGTTACTGTGATTCTTTACAGTAACTTACTGTAACAGTTACTGCAAGTTACAGTGATTCTTTACAATAACTTACTGTAACAGTTACTGCAAGTTACTTTACTTTCATTAATTTTGGGGCGTCTTTTTCAATTTTATAGCATTGTAAAACATGTTGAAGTGGTTTTGAAATAGTAGTAGTATTACATGTGTGCATATATAAAGTAGTATTGGCATTAAATATAAAAAGTATTGAGTAAAAGTTGACATATTCCAGTCTGTGATTATCATCAACATCCATTCCTTTAATTTTAGTCTCAATAATTCCTATTTTCTGCTTTTGTAACTCAAACATTAGGTATAAATAAACAAAGATATATAATAATGTTATATAAATTCCAAAAATAACTAAAACTAAAGTTAATAACTTAGTGTTACTTAGTGTTGAATATTGTATTTTTATTATATTATTATTATTTTTTTTATATGATCTCCAATTAGTCTCTGATATAATAATATCTCAGGGTGAATCCTTTCCGATTTAATCAACTGTCTTCCTAGATGGAATCAGCTGTTCTTATTGGTTAAGACCTCCCTGCTAAACCAATCAGAATCATACATGAATTCCAACGGCCAATCACAGAGTCGCAACCCTGCTTTAAATAATGTTTTTTCCCTTTGCTATCGGTAAAAAAAAATTTAAATGTTGAAAAACTGACCAAAACATCCCAATAAGTGACACATTTCTTTTACAAAATTGACTAAAACACAATTAAAAAAATGTCAAAACGTGACAAAAAAATAATAATAAAATTGACAAAAATGTTGAGAAAAGTGTAGAGAAAGAACAAAATGCTGAAATCTCAACCCAGAAAAGCCCAGTTTCAGGTTGACGGGACGTCCACTCGAGACTTCTAAAGACCTTCAAAGGTAATGTTGAGTCCAATGTGAGTCCAAGATCCTTGACCTAGTTTCCAGCCCCTCAACACGTGTCTGCAGGTTGTTTGGGGGACTAAGTCCCACATTAAAGGCCAGTATCCGGTCTCTGGGGTCTCTGGGGTCTCAGCCCATCAACACGTGTCTGCAGGCTGTTTGGGGGACTCCGTCCCATAATAAAGCCCAGTATCCGGTCTCTGGGGTCTCAGGGGTCTCAGCCCCTCAACATGTGTCTGCAGGCTGTTTGGGGGACTCCGTCCCACATTAAAGCCCAGCATCCGGTCTCTGGGGTCTCTGCCCCTCAACATGTGTCTGCAGGCTTTTTGGGGGACTACGTCCCACATTAAAGCCCAGTATCCGGTCTCTGGGGTCTCTGGGGTCTCTGAGGACTCAGGCCAGCAGCTGTTGAACATGAGACCGGGAGTAATCCAGGTCAGACCTGGTTCTGGTCTCCGTCCTGCAGCCAAGCGCTGACCGAGTGTCTGAATATATCCCAAACACTTTATTACACACCTCATGTGTCTCAAAGGTCGATGAACTCTATTTAAAAGAGCTTTGTATAAATAGACTCTGCTGGCTGAGGCCCTTTCTTCCTTTCATTCCTTCTTCCTTTCATTGCTTTCATTCCTTTCATTCATTGATTCTTCCGATTTTCCGATACATCCGTTACATTCATTGATTCTTTACATCATGTTACATCCCGCTACATCCTGTTACATCCTGCTATATCCTGTTACATCCTGTTACATCCCGCTACATCTGTTACATCCTGCTATATCCTGTTACATCCTGCTACATCCTGTTACATCCCGCTATATCCTGTTACATCTTGCTACATCCTGTTACATCCCGCTATATCCTGTTACATGCTGTTACATCCCGCTACAACCTGTTACATCCTGTTACATCCTGCTATATCCTGTTACATCCTGCAACATCCTGTTACATGCCGCTACATCCTGTTACATCCTGTTACTTCCTGTTACATCCTGTTACATCCTGCTACATCCCACTACATCCTGTTACATCCCGCTATATCCTGTTACATCCTGTTACACCCTGCTATATCCTGTTACATGCTGTTACATCCCGCTACAACCTGTTACATCCTGTTACATCCTGCTATATCCTGTTACATCCTGCTACATCCTGTTACATCCCGCTATATCCTGTTACATCCTGTTACATCCTGTTACTTCCTGTTACTTCCTGTTACATCCTGTTACATCTTGCTACATCCCATACATCCTGTTACATCCTGTTACATCCTGCTCCAACCTGTTACATCCCGTTACATCCTGCTACATCCCACTACATCCTGTTACATCCCACTACATCCTGTTAGATCCCGTTACATCGTGCTACATCACGCTACATCCTGTTACATCCCACCACCTGTTACATCCAGTTACATCCTGCTACATCCTGCTACATCCTGTTACATCCTGTTACATCCTGCTACATCCAGTTACATCTTGCTATATCCCGCTACATCCTGTTACATCCCGCTACATCCTGCTACATCCCGCTACATCCTTTTACATCCCGCTACATCCTTTTACATCCCGTTACATCCTGTTATATCCTGTTACATCCCATTACATCCTGCTACATCCCGCTACATCGTTACATCCAGTTACATCCCGTTACATCCTGTTACATCCTGCTACATCCTGTTACATCCCATTACACAATGCTACATCCCGCTACATCCTTCTACATCCCACTACATCCTGTTACATCCCACAACATCCTGCTACATCCCACTACATCCTGTTACATCCCGCCACATCCTGTTACATCCCGTTACATCCTGCTACATCCCGCTACAATCCTGTTATATCCTGCTACATCCTTTTACATCCTGTTACATCCCACTACATCCAGTTACATCCCAATACATCCTACTATGTCTCACTACATCCTTTTACATCCCGCACATCCTGTTACATCCTGTTACATCCTGCTACGTCCCGCTACATCCTGTTACATCCTGCTACATCTGCTACATCCTGTTACATCCACTACATCCTGTTACATCCTGCTACATCCCGCTACATCCTATTATATCCCGCTACATCCTGTTACATCCCGTTACATCCTGCTACATCCCACTACATCCCGTTACATCCTGCTACATCCTGTTACATCCTGTTACATCCCGTCACATCCTGCTACATCCCGCTACATCCTGTTACATCCCGCTACATCCTGCTACATCCTGCTATATCCTGTTACATCCTGTTACATCCCACTACATCCTGTTACATCCTGCTACATCCTGCTACATCCCGCTACATCCTGTTACATCCAGTTACATCCCGTTACATCCTGTTACATCCTGCTACATCCTGTTACATCCCATTACACAATGCTACATCCCGCTACATCCTTCTACATCCCACTACATCCTGTTACATCCCACAACATCCTGCTACATCCCGCTACATCCTGTTATATCCCACTACATCCAGTTACATCCCATTACATCCTGTTACATCCAGTTACATCCTGCTACATCTTCTACATCCCACTACATCCTGTTACATCCCACTACATCCTGTTACATCCCACTACCCTGTTACATCCTGTTACATCTGCTACATGCTGCTACATCCTGTTACATCCTGTTACATCCTGTTACATCCTGTTACATCTCGCTAATCCTGTTACATCCTGTTACATCTCGCTACATCCTGTTACATCCCACTACATCTGCTACATCCTGTTACATCCTGCTACATCCCACTACATCCCACTACATCCTGCTACATCCTGTTACATCCTGTTACATCCCACTACATCCTGTACATCCTGCTACATCCTGTTACATCCTGCTACATACCATTACATCCCACTACATCCTGCTACATCCCGCTACATCCTGTTACATCCTGCTACATCTCGCTACATCTTGTTACGCTCTGCTCTGATAATACTAATAATACTAATATTAATAACAATAATAATCATAATATAAATAATACAAATAATATTAATCATATAAATATTAATATTACTTATAATAATAGTAACAATAATAATAATAGTCCTACCGGAGGACCCCCCTATGTCCGGGGGGGTAGTTGTGCAGCCGGAGACGGTCTGTTTGTTTGTGTTCAAAGCGTGGGTTGGTGTCCTGTCCTCACCCAGCTCCAAAACCCTGTCTGCCCCCCCCCCCCTTCAGCTCCGTCAGCCCAAAACGTGACACTGAAGCTCCAACTGTCTGCACATCAACACATCAACCCCCCCCCCTCCCCCCCACCTGGCAGAGTCCATCGCCCGTCAGCCCAAAACGTGACACTGAAGCTCCAGTTGGCTGCACATCTACACATCAACACATTGCTGGGATCCCCCCACTCCCCGCTCTAGTAGAGTCGCATCAGCTCATTCAGACCCCCCCCACACACACACACACACACACACACCACACACACACATACAAGCACTTGGGAACAACAGACACGGATTTTTATTATTATGTTATTATTATGCAAAATTTATCCGGATCTGGTCCGATCTCATCCCGGTTCAGGTGCAATCCCAGCCCGGTTCTGGTCCGATCTCAGCCCTGTTCTGCCTCCATATTTGTGATGATCCACCAGGTTTTGTAGCCTAAACATGCCAGAAGCTTCAGACCTTCTCTGATGTCTGGTTCGGTTCGGCACCCGCTCGGTACCGGTCTCTGATAGTTAGGCTCAGTACTGGCCTCTGATGGCCCGGCCCGGTACCACCCACATGGACCTCTTCTCAGTGAAGCCGATGTTTTTTACGCTTTACGCAACGCTTCCAGACGACACCGACGCACTCTAGCGCTAAAACCTCGACGCAGTCCTGCGTGACGTCCCGCCGGGCAGAACACCTGGAACCGGGTTTTCTTTGATTCCAAGTGTGTGTTGATGCGCTGGGTCAAAGCCGAAGTTAAGAAGACATCGGGTCGATTTGTTATATGTCAGATTTTTCAGGATTTCTAGATTCTTACTCTCATTGAATAGTAAAGACCTTCTTTAATGCGAGTTTTGAACGGACACTGGCCTGACGCACAGATTTCTTCTTTTATTCCTTTATCATGTGCTGCCTGCTGTACTGAACCTCCGCCGAAATGAAAACCGATGTCTTTGAGGTACGGTCGCCTTCGGCTTTCATCTTAAACACATCACTGGACTAACACGTGAGGAATCACTCCTTAAAACGATCGTTTTTTAAACGGAGTCTGGTTTACGCTGTCAGCTGGTGGTTCCTGACAGCGGCTGGCAGCGGGTCGGTTCCCTGCTTCCACAGCAGCGATCCGGGGTGTATTTCAACAGATCATCGGAGGACGAATAGAAGAATAGACCGTGTGGATTTCTCACGTAGGCTATTTCTCTCTGAATCTCTCACAGATATGCATATGCAGGTGAGCAAATATGTACAAGGGGGTTGGCGCGACGTCCATACCAGGAACAGCTGATTTTATGTAATATTTAATAATTACTGTGGTGGTTGTACGCCGAAGTAAAGAGGACATCGTGGTTGTTCGTTACATTTCTGAAATTTCAGGATTTCCCTTTGAACATCTGACAGATTTATGCAGATGAGCGAAAAACCGTAATAATCTGAAAGGAGTTTGGCGTGACGGACGGACAGAGCAGAGGTCTCCGTGGAAACGGTTAGTGACTCCCCCCCCAGGGATGGTCCGTGCTGAGGTTCTAATCGTGGGACACTTCCGGTGAACAGATGTTCTCCAGCAGCAGAATGATGTTCGGACCAATGGACGACGTGCACGAGCTCGCCTTCATCGAGAGGCCGATCCGCAGGAGCCTCAAGGTGATGATGATGATGAAGATGATGATGAGTCAGTGGGAGGAAGATTCATGAGGGAAGCAAAGGGGAGACCCGGGATCTGCGCAGCATGACGCAGTTAGAGAGAGAGAGAGAGAGAGACATAGAGAGAGACATAGAGAGAGAGAGAGAGAGAGACAGAGAGAGAGAGAGAGACATAGAGAGAGACATAGAGAGAGACAGAGAGAGAGAGAGAGACAGAGAGAGAGATAGAGAGACAGCGAGAGAGATAGAGAGAGAGATAGAGAGACAGAGAGAGAGAGAGAGAGAGAGCGAGAGACAGAGAGAGAGAAGAGAGACAGAGAGAGATAGAGACAGCGAGAGAGATAAGAGAGAGAGAGAGAACAGAGAGAGAGACAGAGAGAGAGAGAGAGAGACAGAGAGAGAGATAGAGAGAGCGAGAGATAGAGAGAGAGAAGAGAGAGAAGAGAGAGAGAGATAGAGAGAGAGAGATCGAGAGAGAGAGAGAGAGATACAGAGAGAGAGATAGAGAGACAGAGAGAGACATAGAGAGAAGAGAGAGAGACAGAGAGAGAGACAGAGAGAGAGAAGAGAGAGACATAGAGAGAAGAGAGACAGAGAGAGAGACAGAGAGAGAGAGAGAGCATAGAGAGAGACATAGATAGAGAGAGAGAGAGAGAGAGAGAGACATAGAGAGAGACATAGAGAGAGAGAGAGAGACAGAGAGAGAGAGACAGAGAGAGAGAGAGAGACATAGAGAGAGATACAGACATAGAGAGAGAGACAGACATAGAGAGGAGACAGACATAGAGAGAGAGAGACACAGAGAGAAGAAGAAAAATAACATTAACGATGATTTACATGAAGATTATAGAGTTAAATATATTAAATATATTATAAACGGATGTTTGTGTGTATATCTGCCTGTGTGTGTGTGTGTATGTGTGTGTGTATATCTGCCTGTGTGTGTGTGTGTGTATATCTGCCTGTGTGTGTGTGTGTGTGTCTATATCTGCCTGTGTGTGTGTGTGTGTGTGTATATCTGCCTGTGTGTTGTGGTGTGTGTGTATGTGTGTGTATATCTGCCTGTGTGTGTGTGTGTGTGTATATGTGCCTGTGTGTGTATGTGTGTGTGTATATCTGCTGTGTGTGTGGTGTGTGTGTATATCTGCCTGTCTGTGTGTGTGTTGTGTGTGTGTGTGTGTGTGTGTGTGTGTGTGTTGTGTGTGTGTATATGCCTGTGTGTGTGTGTGTGTGTGTATATCTCTTGTGTGTGTGTGTGTGTGTGTGTGTGTGTGTGTATATCTGCTTGTGTGTGTGTGTGTATATCTGCTTGTGTGTGTGTGTGTGTGTGTGTGTGTGATATCTGCTTGTGTGTGTGTATATCTGCTTGTGTGTGTGTGTGTGTGTGTGTATCTGCGTGTGTGTTTCAGACGGCGGAGGAGATCGATCAGCTGACTGTTGATGAAGACCTGAACGACATCGAGAGAGCCGTGTACCTGCTCAGGTAAGACCTGGTCCCTGTAACCTGGTCCCTGTGACCTGGTCCCTGTAACCTTGTCCCTGTAACCTGGTCCCTGTAACCTGGTCCCTGTGACCTTGTCCCTGTGACCTGGTCCCTGTGACCTGAAACCTGGTCCCTGTGACCTGGTCCCTGTGACCTTGTCCCTGTGACCTGGTCCCTGTAACCTGGTCCCTGTGACCTTGTCCCTGTAACCTGGTCCCTGTGACCTGAAACCTGGTCCCTAGTCCCTGGTCCCTGTGACCTGGTCCCTGTAACCTGGTCCCTGTAACATGGTCCCTGTAACCTGGTCCCTGTAACCTGGTCCCTGTAACCTAGTCCCTAGTCTTGTTGTTGATTTCCTGTTGTTGTACTTCCTGTCTCCTGGTGATCTTCCTCTTGTCTCCTGGTGATGTACTTCCTGTCTCCTGGTGATCTACTTCCTGTCCCCTGGTGATGTACTTCCTGTCTCCTGGTGATGTACTTCCTGTCTCCTGGTGATCTACTTCCTATCTCCTGGTGATGTACTTCCTGTCTCCTGGTGATCTACTTCCTATCTCCTGGTGATGTACTTCCTGTCTCCTGGTGATCTACTTCCTGTCTCCTGGTAATCTACTTCCTGTCTCCTGGTGATGTACTTCCTGTCTCCTGGTGATGTACTTCCTGTCTCCTGGTGATGTACTTCCTGTCTCCTGGTGATCTACTTCCTGTCTCCTGGTGATCTACTTCCTGTCTCCTCCTGTCTCCTGGTGATCTACTTCCTGTCTCCTGGTGATGTACTTCCTGTCTCCTGGTGATCTACTTCCTGTCTCCTGGTGATGTACTTCCTGTCTCCTGGTGATGTACTTCCTGTCTCCTGGTGATGTACTTCCTGTCTCCTGGTGATCTACTTCCTGTCTCTTGGTGATGTACTTCCTGTCTCCTGGTGATGTACTTCCTGTCTCCTGGTGATCTACTTCCTGTCTCCTGGTGATGTACTTCCTGTCTCCTGGTGATCTACTTCCTGTCTCCTGGTGATGTACTTCCTGTCTCCTGGTGATCTACTTCTTGTCTCCTGGTGATCTACTTCCTGTCTCCTGGTGATGTACTTCCTGTCTCCTGGTGATGTACTTCCTGTCTCCTGGTGATCTACTTCCTGTCTCCTGGTGATCTACTTCCTGTCTCCTGGTGATCTACTTCCTGTAGCGTGGGTCAGGAGGTGCAGAGAGCCAGCGTCATCAGTAACCTGCCGATCCTCGTCCGGCAGAATCCGGCTGAGACGTTTCGCCGAGTCGTCCCAAAGGTCCGGGTATGTACCCCTGCCGTCAGCCGTCACAATGGCAACCACAGGTGTGTTACCCAGGTAAACTCAGACCACAGGTGAGTCCTCCAGGTAACCTTGACCACAAGTGTGTTACCCAGGTAACCTGTGACATAGGTGTGTCCTTCAGGACAACAGGTGAGTCCTCCAGGTAAACTCAGACCACAGGTGAGTCCTCCAGGTAAACTCAGACCACAGGTGAGTTCTCCAGGTAACCTGTGACCACAGGTGTGTCCTCCAGGTAACCTGTGACCACAGGTGTGTTACCCAGGTAACCTGTGAACATAGGTGTGTCCTTCAGGACAACAGGGGAGTCCTCCAGGTAAACTCAGACCACAGGTGAGTCCTCCAGGTAACCTGTGACCACAAGTGTGTTACCCAGGTAACCTGTGAACATAGGTGTGTCCTTCAGGACAACAGGTGAGTCCTCCAGGTAAACTCAGACCACAGGTGAGTCCTCCAGGTAAACTCAGACCACAGGTGAGTTCTCCAGGTAACCTGTGACCACAGGTGTGTCCTCCAGGTAACCTGTGACCACAGGTGTGTTACCCAGGTAACCTGTGAACATAGGTGTGTCCTTCAGGACAACAGGGGAGTCCTCCAGGTAAACTCAGACCACAGGTGAGTCCTCCAGGTAACCTCAGACCACAGGTGAGTCCTCCAGGTAACCTGTGACCACAGGTGTATCCTCCAGGATCACAGGTGATGGCTCCAATTCAATATTCAATAATTCATAACAAGAGTTATCAAGACCCTTTACAGATAGAGTAGGTCTAGACCAGATAAAGTAGGTCTAGACCAGATAGAGCAGGTCTAGACCAGATAGAGCAGGTCTAGACCACACTCCAGAATTTACAAGGACCCAACAGTTCTAGTAGTCTCCTCCAGAGCAGCAACAGGCCACAGTGGAGAGGAAAACTTCCTTTTAGGCAGAAACCTCGGACAGACCCAGACCCAGACCCAGGCCCAGGCCCAGGCCCAGACCCAGACCCAGACCCAGACCCAGCCCAGGCCCAGGCTCTTGGTAGGCGGGGGGTGACAGGACGTAGCAGGCGTAGCAGGACGCAGCAGGACGTAGCAGGACGTAGCAGGACGTAGCAGGACGTAGCTGGACGTGGCAGGATGTGGCAGGATGTGGCAGGACGTAGCAGGACATAGCAGGACGTAGCAGGACGTAGCAGGATGTAGCTGGACGTAGCAGGACGTAGCAGACATAGCAGGACGTAGCTGGACTTAGCAGGACGTAGCTGGACGTAGCTGGAAGTGGCAGGACGCAGACGTAGCTGGACGTGGCAGGACGTAGCAGGACGCAGCAGGACGTAGCAGGACGTAGCAGGACGAGTTGGACGTGCAGGACTAGCAGGACGTAGCAGGACGTAGCAGGACGTAGCTGACGTGGCAGGACGTAGCAGGACGTAGCAGACGTAGCAGGACGTAGCAGGACGTAGCAGGACGTAGCTGGACGTGGCAGGACGTAGCAGGACGTAGCAGACGTAGCAGGACATAGCTGGGCACCGCAGAGCGTAGCAGATGAACATGGTACCGCAGGACGTGTAGCGGGACCATGGCGACAGCTGCTACCCTGATTTTGGAGCTTCTCTAATCCGAGGGAACATGCTGGGGAAAAAAGAACATAAGGACTCCCCAGAGCTAGGTTAGTAACTAGGTTAGGAACTAGGTTGGTAACTAGGTTAGGAACTAGGTTAGTAACTAGGTTAGGAACTAGGTTAGTAACTAGGTTAGGAACTAGGTTGGTAACTAGGTTAGGAACTAGGTTAGGAACTAGGTTAGTAACTGGGTTAGTAACTAGGTTAGGAACTAGGTTAGGAACTAGGTTAGTAACTAGGTTAGGAACTAGGTTGGTAACCAGGTTAGGAACTAGGTTAGGAACTAGGTTAGGAACTAGGTTAGTAACTAGGTTAGGAACTAGGTTGGTAACTAGGTTAGGAACTAGGTTAGTAACTGGGTTAGTAACTAGGTTAGGAACTAGGTTAGGAACTAGGTTAGTAACTAGGTTAGTAACTAGGTTAGGAACTAGGTTAGTAACTAGGTTAGGAACTAGGTTAGTAACAAGCATTTCTGGGACATAGATGCACATAAATGAAAAGATAGAAAGATAGAGGAGAGAGGAGCTCAGTCCCCAACTGTCTAAAACTATTAAAGCATAACCAAGAGAGACAGGGTAAAGAGAGGAGCCTGGTCGGGCTAGAACTCTCCCCAACCGGATCACATCAGGCTAGAACTCTCCCCAACCGGATCACATCAGGCTAGAACTCTCCCCAACCGGATCACATCAGGCTAGAACTCTCCCCAACTGGATCCCATCAGGCTAGAACTCTCCCCAACCGGATCACATCAGGCTAGAACTCTCCCCAACCGGATCGGGCTGTATGCCAAGTCTCCCTCTAGTTTTATTATATTCTTGATTATATGATAGATAAATCTGACAACTATGACGAGAAGCAGGTGGGCCGGGTTAGGCGGACGCTGCGACTCCTCACTCCCTAACAATATTCAATTTTATGCCATAACTATAAGCTTTATCAAAGCATAACCAAGATAACCAGGTAACCTACGACCACAGGTGTGTCCCCCAGGTAACCTTTGACTACAGGTGTGTCCTCCAGGTAACCTGTGACCACAGGTGAGTCCTCCAGGTAACCTTTGACAACAGGTAACCCGTGACTACAGGTGAGTCCTCTGGGACCACAGGTGTGTGCTCCAGGTACTTGTGACCACAGGTGAGTCCTAAAGGAACCCTTGACCACAGGTTTGTCCCCCAGGTAAAATGTGACCACAGGTGAGTCCTCCAGGTAATCTGTGACCATAGCTGTGTCCTCCAGGTAACTTCTGACCACAGGTGGGTCCTCTAGGACCACAGGTGAGTCCTCCACGTAAATTGTGAGCACAGATATGTCCTCCAGGACCACAGGTGTGTCCACCAGGTAACCTGTGACCAAAGATGAGTCCTCTAGGTAACCTGTGCTGTCTATCTGACCCAGGAGGTCCTGAGCGAGCCGGATCAGATGTCCAGCTGGCGGCGGCCGCGTCCTTCCTAACCATCCTGCAGGATGACATCATCCTGATCCACACGCACACCTTCAGCATCCTGAAGACCGTCCTGCTGCACCTGCACCACCCAGACACAGGTAACATACACATATATACATATATATACACATATATATACACCATATTATACATATATATATATATACATATATATGTGTGTATATAT